>NW_028122042.1:0-49457 GCF_965194805.1 Balaenoptera borealis | reverse complement strand
AATATGTTCATTTGTGTCAGTCATTAGATAACGCCTATAAGTGATATCATAGGATGTAGGTCTTTTGCTTTCCGACTTACCCCATGTTTTGTGACTATCTCCAGGCTCATCTGCGGTGCCTCAAAGAGCAGTGTTTCATTGTTTTCCATGGCTAATATTCCACTGTGTACATGGACCACTTCTGCTTTATCCTTTCACCTGTGGATGGACATTTTGGTTGCTTCACTGTCTTGGATATTGTGAATAAGACGGCACTGCAGCTGTTGCAGCCTTTGTCTTCTCGATCCTGGTTTTCTCAGGTGAGAGGCCCAGTGGTGAACCTGCTGGATTGAATGGTACCTCAATTTTTACTTTCAAACGCAGCTCCTTTCTGTTCTCATTATTGGCTCTTACCACTTTACATCTCTCCAGCAGGTAGAGGGTATAGAGGGTACACAGTTCTCTAAAACCCCTTCAGCATTTATCGTTTGCAGACTTTTTGCTGATGGTCAGTCGACTAGTGTGAGTTGAAAGCTCCTTGTAGATTTTATTACATGAGTCTAACAGTTCCCGAGGTTGAGCTTTTATCCATTTTCCTTTGTTTTCAAAGAGGGTGAGTAAAACGTAACTCTATATACTACCTTCTTGAAAAATTTGCCTGTTTTGCATTTTTTTTGTCCATTCCCTACTTCCGCACAATTTTTTTTTTTTACGGCAGGTGTCCTTTACAGCCCTGAGTCCTTGAGAATGTTAAGTGAACATTAGCTGTGGGTTGAAAGCCGCTCTTGTGGGAAACGGCCACAAGGCGGCAGCATTTCTCCTTATCCAAATCTGGTTACTAGCGCAACAGAGACTTAATGGAATTGGTGCTCTAGGTTGTAAATTAGAACGGAATGTGCCCGGAAAAAGCCCTTTTAGTATCTGTCTCAGTACTTCTTGTTCGTCTTTTTAACTTAATTTTATACTTTATCACAGCTAATTTGAATACAAAGATTTGTTTCTTCTACGTGTGCAAGATGTGGTTCTTTCACCCCTATACATGTATCTATTCTTCTTCGCATCCCTTCCCCATGTAGGTTATGACCCAATGGTGAGTAGTGTTCTCCTGCTATTCCGTAGGTGTTTGGTGATTATATATTTCATATGGTTTGTATATCTCTGTTAACCCCAATATCATAGTGTATCCAATCCTCACACCATTCCATTTGGTGAACAATAAGTTTTTTTAATGAACCTGTGGTTGCCTTTCTCTGTGGAATTATCTTCATTGGTATCAATTTTTAGGTAACACCTAAAAGTGACATGATAGGATATGTGTCTTTTGCTTTCTCACTTACTACAAGTTCCGTGATTACTTCTAAACTCGCCTATGGTGCTGCAAATGGCATTGTTTCATTTTTTCACTAGCGAATATTCCATCTGTATATGTTGCAGTTCTTTTTGTCCACCCATCTGTTGGTGGACTTTTTGGTTACTTCCATATCTTGGCTATTGTAATACTGTGCAAAGCAGATTTGCCTGCCTGTGTCTTTCCAATTATGTCTTGTTAGATTATACGTCCAGGAATGGGCCTGCTGGATCATATCGTAGCTCAATGTATACCTTTTATAGGCACCTCCATTCTGTTCTCATTAGTGGCTCTTTACAAGGTACGTCCCACTTAATGTTGAGGGTATGCATTTCTCCACAACACCTTCAGCATCTGTTGTTTGTAGTTTTCTTGCTGATGGTTATTCTGACCAGTGTGAGCTGATACCTCTTTGTGGTTGAATTTGCATGTGTCTCGTAATCCATTGAAATTGCGCTTTAAAGCATGTCCTTTTTATTTTTCAAGCTGTGATTACTGCTTAGTTCTTCAGAGAGTTTTCTTAAAGTATGTGTCACATTTTGAAGAGTTTTGGCCATTACCTCACTCAAACATTTTGAGGGCAGGTTTCATTTACAGCCCTGCAGTACTTGTTCTTATGAAGTGACCATTAGCACAGGCTTTGAAGCTGCTTTTGCAGGTTATGGCCAGAGGGCGGCAGCCTTTCTATGTTCCCCACCCTGGTAACTGGGGAAAAAGTCCTTCCAGCCTGGGGTGTTCCTCAGTTATAAATTAGAGTGGAATGTGCCCAGATAAACCCACAAATGCTGATGTTTCCTTACTTTTGTTTGTTTTCTAAATTAAATTTATATTTTTTACTGAAGTAATATTCCATTTTGTGCATGGACCACTGCTTCTTGGTGCCTTCCTCGGCTGAGGGACATTTTCGTGGCTTCCAGGTGTTGGCTATGGTAAATATTGCTGGAGTGCAGGCTTGCCAGCCTGAGACTCTTAGATTCTCATTTTCTCAGGTGATAGGCCCAGCAGTGCGTGTGATTGATTGACTGGTAGCACAGTGTTTCCCTTTTCAGAGCACCTCCTTTGTGTTTTCATTAGTGGCTCTTACGACGTCCCCCTTAGAACTGAGGGTACGCATTTCTCCACAGTCCCTTCGGCATTTATTGTTGGCAGCATTTTTGCTAATGGCCCTTCCGACGGCTGTGAGCTGGTAGTTTCTTGTAATTTGGGTTTGCATGTCTTTAAAAATTCCTAAAATTCATCATTATTATATGCCTTTATCTTTTCTGTTAAAAAAATGAAAAAAATTGTGAGTACAATAGAAGTCTTGAAATCGTCTTCTTGCAAGGTTGCCCTCTTTTGAATTTTTTGGTCGATTTCCCACCCCAGGATCATTTCGGAGGGCAAGTGTCATTTACAGAACTGCAAGTTTGGTGAACATTTAGTGACCTTTAGCAATGGGTTTAAAGCTGCTGTTTTGGGAAATGGCCACAAGGAGGAAGCATTACTCCATTCCCAAACCTGGGCACGAGGGCAGCCGAGCCTTTCTGGATGTCGTGTTCCTAGGTTGTAAATTAGAATGGAATGTGCCAGGAGAAACCCCCATAAGTTTATGTCTCATTACTTCTTCTTGGTTTTTAAAATGTTTTAATCGGGGTAAAGATTAGAATATTGTTTGTCCTGGGTGTACACAATCTGGTTCATTTGTACATTATATATGTCTATTCACGTACAGATCCTCTTCCCATGGAAAATATTACAGAGTGTTCCGTAGACCTCCCTTGCTAGATGGTCGGTCTTTTTGAGCTATGTATATAATATATATTGGTATATGTATACTACCACTAATCTTGATTTATCCCCCCACCTTTCCTTTCAGATGAGCATAGCTTGTTTTCTAAGTCTGTGAGTGTCTTTCTCTGTGGAAATATGTTCATTTGTGTCAGTCATTAGATAACGCCTATAAGTGATATCATAGGATGTAGGTCTTTTGCTTTCCGACTTACCCCATGTTTTGTGACTATCTCCAGGCTCATCTGCGGTGCCTCAAAGAGCAGTGTTTCATTGTTTTCCATGGCTAATATTCCACTGTGTACATGGACCACTTCTGCTTTATCCTTTCACCTGTGGATGGACATCTTGGTTGCTTCACTGTCTTGGATATTGTGAATAAGACGGCACTGCAGCTGTTGCAGCCTTCGTCTTCTCGATCCTGGTTTTCTCAGGTGAGAGGCCCAGTGGTGAACCTGCTGGATTGAATGGTACCTCAATTTTTACTTTCAAACGCAGCTCCTTTCTGTTCTCATTATTGGCTCTTACCACTTTACATCTCTCCAGCAGGTAGAGGGTACACAGTTCTCTAAAACCCCTTCAGCATTTATTGTTTGCAGACTTTTTGCTGATGGTCAGTCGACTAGTGTGAGTTGAAAGCTCCTTGTAGATTTTATTACATGAGTCTAATAGTTCCCGAGGTTGAGCTTTTATCCATTTTCCTTTGTTTTCAAAGAGGGTGAGTAAAACGTAACTCTATATACTACCTTCTTGAAAAATTTGCCTGTTTTGCATTTTTTTGTCCATTCCCTACTTCAGCACAATTTTTTTACGGCAGGTGTCCTTTACAGCCCTGAGTCCTTGAGAATGTTAAGTGAACATTAGCTGTGGGTTGAAAGCCGCTCTTGTGGGAAACGGCCACAAGGCGGCAGCATTTCTCCTTATCCAAATCTGGTTACTAGCGCAACAGAGACTTGATGGAATTGGTGCTCTAGGTTGTAAATTAGAACGGAATGTGCCGGGAAAAAGCCCTTTTAGTATATGTCTCAGTACTTCTTGTTCGTCTTTTTAACTTAATTTTATATTTTATCACAGCTAATTTGAATACAAAGGTTTGTTTCTTCTCCGTGTGCAAGATGTGGTTCTTTCACCCCTATACACGTATCTATTCTTCTTCGCGTCCTTTCCCCATGTCGGTTATGACCCAATGTTGAGTAGTGTTCTCCTGCTATTCCGTAGGTGTTTGGTGATTATATATTTCGTGTGGTTTGTATATCTCTGTTAACCCCAGTATCGTAGTGTATCCAATCCTCACACCATTCCATTTGGTGAACAATAAGTTTTTTTAATGAATCTGTGGTTGCCTTTCTCTGTGGAATTATCTTCATTGGTATCAATTTTTAGGTAACACCTAAAAGTGACATGATAGGATATGTGTCTTTTGCTTTCTCACTTACTACAAGTTCCGTGGTTACTTCTAAACTCGCCTATGGTGCTGCAAATGGCATTGTTTCATTTTTTCACTAGCGAATATTCCATCTGTATATGTTGCAGTTCTTTTTGTCCACCCATCTGTTGGTGGACTTTTTGGTTACTTCCATATCTTGGCTATTGTAATACTGTGCAAAGCAGATTTGCCTGCCTGTGTCTTTCCAATTATGTCTTGTTAGATTATACGTCCAGGAATGGGCCTGCTGGATCATATCGTAGCTCAATGTATACCTTTTATAGGCACCTCCATTCTGTTCTCATTAGTGGCTCTTTACAAGGTACGTCCCACTTAATGTTGAGGGTATGCATTTCTCCACAACACCTTCAGCATCTGTTGTTTGTAGTTTTCTTGCTGATGGTTATTCTGACCAGTGTGAGCTGATACCTCTTTGTGGTTGAATTTGCATGTGTCTCGTAATCCATTGAAATTGAGCTTTAAAGCATGTCCTTTTTATTTTTCAAGCTGTGATTACTGCTTAGTTCTTCAGAGAGTTTTCTTAAAGTATGTGTCACATTTTGAAGAGTTTTGGCCATTACCTCACTCAAACATTTTGAGGGCAGGTTTCATTTACAGCCCTGCAGTACTTGTTCTTATGAAGTGACCATTAGCACAGGCTTTGAAGCTGCTTTTGCAGGTTATGGCCAGAGGGCGGCAGCCTTTCTATGTTCCCCACCCTGGTAACTGGGGAAAAAGTCCTTCCAGCCTGGGGTGTTCCTCAGTTATAAATTAGAGTGGAATGTGCCCAGATAAACCCACAAATGCTGATGTTTCCTTACTTTTGTTTGTTTTCTAAATTAAATTTATATTTTTTACTGAAGTAATATTCCATTTTGTGCATGGACCACTGCTTCTTGGTGCCTTCCTCGGCTGAGGGACATTTTCGTGGCTTCCAGGTGTTGGCTATGGTAAATATTGCTGGAGTGCAGGCTTGCCAGCCTGAGACTCTTAGATTCTCATTTTCTCAGGTGATAGGCCCAGCAGTGCGTGTGATTGATTGACTGGTAGCACAGTGTTTCCCTTTTCAGAGCACCTCCTTTGTGTTTTCATTAGTGGCTCTTACGACGTCCCCCTTAGAACTGAGGGTACGCATTTCTCCACAGTCCCTTCGGCATTTATTGTTGGCAGCATTTTTGCTAATGGCCCTTCCGACGGCTGTGAGCTGGTAGTTTCTTGTAATTTGGGCTTGCATGTCTTTAAAAATTCCTAAAATTCATCATTATTATATGCCTTTATCTTTTCTGTTAAAAAAATGAAAAAAATTGTGAGTACAATAGAAGTCTTGAAATCGTCTTCTTGCAAGGTTGCCCTCTTTTGAATTTTTTCGTCGATTTTCCACCCCAGGATCATTTCGGAGGGCAAGTGTCATTTACAGAACTGCAAGTTTGGTGAACATTTAGTGACCTTTAGCAATGGGTTTAAAGCTGCTGTTTTGGGAAATGGCCACAAGGAGGAAGCATTACTCCATTCCCAAACCTGGGCACGAGGGCAGCCGAGCCTTTCTGGATGTCGTGTTCCTAGGTTGTAAATTAGAATGGAATGTGCCAGGAGAAACCCCCATAAGTTTATGTCTCATTACTTCTTCTTGGTTTTTAAAATTTTTTAATCGGGGTAAAGATTAGAATATTGTTTGCCCTGGGTGTACACAATCTGGTTCATTTGTACATTATATATGTCTATTCACGTACAGATCCTCTTCCCATGGAAAATATTACAGAGTGTTCCGTAGACCTCCCTTGCTAGATGGTCGGTCTTTTTGAGCTATGTATATAATATATATTGGTATATGTATACTACCACTAATCTTGATTTATCCCCCCACCTTTCCTTTCAGATGAGCATAGCTTGTTTTCTAAGTCTGTGAGTGTCATTCTCTGTGGAAATATGTTCATTTGTGTCAGTCATTAGATAACGCCTATAAGTGATATCACAGGATGTAGGTCTTTTGCTTTCCGACTTACCCCATGTTTTGTGACTATCTCCAGGCTCATCTGCGGTGCCTCAAAGAGCAGTGTTTCATTGTTTTCCATGGCTAATATTCCACTGTGTACATGGACCACTTCTGCTTTATCCTTTCACCTGTGGATGGACATCTTGGTTGCTTCACTGTCTTGGATATTGTGAATAAGACGGCACTGCAGCTGTTGCAGCCTTCGTCTTCTCGATCCTGGTTTTCTCAGGTGAGAGGCCCAGTGGTGAACCTGCTGGATTGAATGGTACCTCAATTTTTACTTTCAAACGCAGCTCCTTTCTGTTCTCATTATTGGCTCTTACCACTTTACATCTCTCCAGCAGGTAGAGGGTACACAGTTCTCTAAAACCCCTTCAGCATTTATTGTTTGCAGACTTTTTGCTGATGGTCAGTCGACTAGTGTGAGTTGAAAGCTCCTTGTAGATTTTATTACATGAGTCTAATAGTTCCCGAGGTTGAGCTTTTATCCATTTTCCTTTGTTTTCAAAGAGGGTGAGTAAAACGTAACTCTATATACTACCTTCTTGAAAAATTTGCCTGTTTTGCATTTTTTTGTCCATTCCCTACTTCAGCACAATTTTTTTACGGCAGGTGTCCTTTACAGCCCTGAGTCCTTGAGAATGTTAAGTGAACATTAGCTGTGGGTTGAAAGCCGCTCTTGTGGGAAACGGCCACAAGGCGGCAGCATTTCTCCTTATCCAAATCTGGTTACTAGCGCAACAGAGACTTGATGGAATTGGTGCTCTAGGTTGTAAATTAGAACGGAATGTGCCGGGAAAAAGCCCTTTTAGTATATGTCTCAGTACTTCTTGTTCGTCTTTTTAACTTAATTTTATATTTTATCACAGCTAATTTGAATACAAAGGTTTGTTTCTTCTCCGTGTGCAAGATGTGGTTCTTTCACCCCTATACACGTATCTATTCTTCTTCGCATCCTTTCCCCATGTCGGTTATGACCCAATGTTGAGTAGTGTTCTCCTGCTATTCCGTAGGTGTTTGGTGATTATATATTTCGTGTGGTTTGTATATCTCTGTTAACCCCAGTATCGTAGTGTATCCAATCCTCACACCTTTCCATTTGGTGAACAATAAGTTTTTTTAATGAATCTGTGGTTGCCTTTCTCTGTGGAATTATCTTCATTGGTATCAATTTTTAGGTAACACCTAAAAGTGACATGATAGGATATGTGTCTTTTGCTTTCTCACTTACTACAAGTTCCGTGGTTACTTCTAAACTCGCCTATGGTGCTGCAAATGGCATTGTTTCATTTTTTCACTAGCGAATATTCCATCTGTATATGTTGCAGTTCTTTTTGTCCACCCATCTGTTGGTGGACTTTTTGGTTACTTCCATATCTTGGCTATTGTAATACTGTGCAAAGCAGATTTGCCTGCCTGTGTCTTTCCAATTATGTCTTGTTAGATTATACGTCCAGGAATGGGCCTGCTGGATCATATCGTAGCTCAATGTATACCTTTTATAGGCACCTCCATTCTGTTCTCATTAGTGGCTCTTTACAAGGTACGTCCCACTTAATGTTGAGGGTATGCATTTCTCCACAACACCTTCAGCATCTGTTGTTTGTAGTTTTCTTGCTGATGGTTATTCTGACCAGTGTGAGCTGATACCTCTTTGTGGTTGAATTTGCATGTGTCTCGTAATCCATTGAAATTGAGCTTTAAAGCATGTCCTTTTTATTTTTCAAGCTGTGATTACTGCTTAGTTCTTCAGAGAGTTTTCTTAAAGTATGTGTCACATTTTGAAGAGTTTTGGCCATTACCTCACTCAAACATTTTGAGGGCAGGTTTCATTTACAGCCCTGCAGTACTTGTTCTTATGAAGTGACCATTAGCACAGGCTTTGAAGCTGCTTTTGCAGGTTATGGCCAGAGGGCGGCAGCCTTTCTATGTTCCCCACCCTGGTAACTGGGGAAAAAGTCCTTCCAGCCTGGGGTGTTCCTCAGTTATAAATTAGAGTGGAATGTGCCCAGATAAACCCACAAATGCTGATGTTTCCTTACTTTTGTTTGTTTTCTAAATTAAATTTATATTTTTTACTGAAGTAATATTCCATTTTGTGCATGGACCACTGCTTCTTGGTGCCTTCCTCGGCTGAGGGACATTTTCGTGGCTTCCAGGTGTTGGCTATGGTAAATATTGCTGGAGTGCAGGCTTGCCAGCCTGAGACTCTTAGATTCTCATTTTCTCAGGTGATAGGCCCAGCAGTGCGTGTGATTGATTGACTGGTAGCACAGTGTTTCCCTTTTCAGAGCACCTCCTTTGTGTTTTCATTAGTGGCTCTTACGACGTCCCCCTTAGAACTGAGGGTACGCATTTCTCCACAGTCCCTTCGGCATTTATTGTTGGCAGCATTTTTGCTAATGGCCCTTCCGACGGCTGTGAGCTGGTAGTTTCTTGTAATTTGGGCTTGCATGTCTTTAAAAATTCCTAAAATTCATCATTATTATATGCCTTTATCTTTTCTGTTAAAAAAATGAAAAAAATTGTGAGTACAATAGAAGTCTTGAAATCGTCTTCTTGCAAGGTTGCCCTCTTTTGAATTTTTTCGTCGATTTTCCACCCCAGGATCATTTCGGAGGGCAAGTGTCATTTACAGAACTGCAAGTTTGGTGAACATTTAGTGACCTTTAGCAATGGGTTTAAAGCTGCTGTTTTGGGAAATGGCCACAAGGAGGAAGCATTACTCCATTCCCAAACCTGGGCACGAGGGCAGCCGAGCCTTTCTGGATGTCGTGTTCCTAGGTTGTAAATTAGAATGGAATGTGCCAGGAGAAACCCCCATAAGTTTATGTCTCATTACTTCTTCTTGGTTTTTAAAATTTTTTAATCGGGGTAAAGATTAGAATATTGTTTGCCCTGGGTGTACACAATCTGGTTCATTTGTACATTATATATGTCTATTCACGTACAGATCCTCTTCCCATGGAAAATATTACAGAGTGTTCCGTAGACCTCCCTTGCTAGATGGTCGGTCTTTTTGAGCTATGTATATAATATATATTGGTATATGTATACTACCACTAATCTTGATTTATCCCCCCACCTTTCCTTTCAGATGAGCATAGCTTGTTTTCTAAGTCTGTGAGTGTCATTCTCTGTGGAAATATGTTCATTTGTGTCAGTCATTAGATAACGCCTATAAGTGATATCACAGGATGTAGGTCTTTTGCTTTCCGACTTACCCCATGTTTTGTGACTATCTCCAGGCTCATCTGCGGTGCCTCAAAGAGCAGTGTTTCATTGTTTTCCATGGCTAATATTCCACTGTGTACATGGACCACTTCTGCTTTATCCTTTCACCTGTGGATGGACATCTTGGTTGCTTCACTGTCTTGGATATTGTGAATAAGACGGCACTGCAGCTGTTGCAGCCTTCGTCTTCTCGATCCTGGTTTTCTCAGGTGAGAGGCCCAGTGGTGAACCTGCTGGATTGAATGGTACCTCAATTTTTACTTTCAAACGCAGCTCCTTTCTGTTCTCATTATTGGCTCTTACCACTTTACATCTCTCCAGCAGGTAGAGGGTACACAGTTCTCTAAAACCCCTTCAGCATTTATTGTTTGCAGACTTTTTGCTGATGGTCAGTCGACTAGTGTGAGTTGAAAGCTCCTTGTAGATTTTATTACATGAGTCTAATAGTTCCCGAGGTTGAGCTTTTATCCATTTTCCTTTGTTTTCAAAGAGGGTGAGTAAAACGTAACTCTATATACTACCTTCTTGAAAAATTTGCCTGTTTTGCATTTTTTTGTCCATTCCCTACTTCAGCACAATTTTTTTACGGCAGGTGTCCTTTACAGCCCTGAGTCCTTGAGAATGTTAAGTGAACATTAGCTGTGGGTTGAAAGCCGCTCTTGTGGGAAACGGCCACAAGGCGGCAGCATTTCTCCTTATCCAAATCTGGTTACTAGCGCAACAGAGACTTGATGGAATTGGTGCTCTAGGTTGTAAATTAGAACGGAATGTGCCGGGAAAAAGCCCTTTTAGTATATGTCTCAGTACTTCTTGTTCGTCTTTTTAACTTAATTTTATATTTTATCACAGCTAATTTGAATACAAAGGTTTGTTTCTTCTCCGTGTGCAAGATGTGGTTCTTTCACCCCTATACACGTATCTATTCTTCTTCGCGTCCTTTCCCCATGTCGGTTATGACCCAATGTTGAGTAGTGTTCTCCTGCTATTCCGTAGGTGTTTGGTGATTATATATTTCGTGTGGTTTGTATATCTCTGTTAACCCCAGTATCGTAGTGTATCCAATCCTCACACCATTCCATTTGGTGAACAATAAGTTTTTTTAATGAATCTGTGGTTGCCTTTCTCTGTGGAATTATCTTCATTGGTATCAATTTTTAGGTAACACCTAAAAGTGACATGATAGGATATGTGTCTTTTGCTTTCTCACTTACTACAAGTTCCGTGGTTACTTCTAAACTCGCCTATGGTGCTGCAAATGGCATTGTTTCATTTTTTCACTAGCGAATATTCCATCTGTATATGTTGCAGTTCTTTTTGTCCACCCATCTGTTGGTGGACTTTTTGGTTACTTCCATATCTTGGCTATTGTAATACTGTGCAAAGCAGATTTGCCTGCCTGTGTCTTTCCAATTATGTCTTGTTAGATTATACGTCCAGGAATGGGCCTGCTGGATCATATCGTAGCTCAATGTATACCTTTTATAGGCACCTCCATTCTGTTCTCATTAGTGGCTCTTTACAAGGTACGTCCCACTTAATGTTGAGGGTATGCATTTCTCCACAACACCTTCAGCATCTGTTGTTTGTAGTTTTCTTGCTGATGGTTATTCTGACCAGTGTGAGCTGATACCTCTTTGTGGTTGAATTTGCATGTGTCTCGTAATCCATTGAAATTGAGCTTTAAAGCATGTCCTTTTTATTTTTCAAGCTGTGATTACTGCTTAGTTCTTCAGAGAGTTTTCTTAAAGTATGTGTCACATTTTGAAGAGTTTTGGCCATTACCTCACTCAAACATTTTGAGGGCAGGTTTCATTTACAGCCCTGCAGTACTTGTTCTTATGAAGTGACCATTAGCACAGGCTTTGAAGCTGCTTTTGCAGGTTATGGCCAGAGGGCGGCAGCCTTTCTATGTTCCCCACCCTGGTAACTGGGGAAAAAGTCCTTCCAGCCTGGGGTGTTCCTCAGTTATAAATTAGAGTGGAATGTGCCCAGATAAACCCACAAATGCTGATGTTTCCTTACTTTTGTTTGTTTTCTAAATTAAATTTATATTTTTTACTGAAGTAATATTCCATTTTGTGCATGGACCACTGCTTCTTGGTGCCTTCCTCGGCTGAGGGACATTTTCGTGGCTTCCAGGTGTTGGCTATGGTAAATATTGCTGGAGTGCAGGCTTGCCAGCCTGAGACTCTTAGATTCTCATTTTCTCAGGTGATAGGCCCAGCAGTGCGTGTGATTGATTGACTGGTAGCACAGTGTTTCCCTTTTCAGAGCACCTCCTTTGTGTTTTCATTAGTGGCTCTTACGACGTCCCCCTTAGAACTGAGGGTACGCATTTCTCCACAGTCCCTTCGGCATTTATTGTTGGCAGCATTTTTGCTAATGGCCCTTCCGACGGCTGTGAGCTGGTAGTTTCTTGTAATTTGGGCTTGCATGTCTTTAAAAATTCCTAAAATTCATCATTATTATATGCCTTTATCTTTTCTGTTAAAAAAATGAAAAAAATTGTGAGTACAATAGAAGTCTTGAAATCGTCTTCTTGCAAGGTTGCCCTCTTTTGAATTTTTTCGTCGATTTTCCACCCCAGGATCATTTCGGAGGGCAAGTGTCATTTACAGAACTGCAAGTTTGGTGAACATTTAGTGACCTTTAGCAATGGGTTTAAAGCTGCTGTTTTGGGAAATGGCCACAAGGAGGAAGCATTACTCCATTCCCAAACCTGGGCACGAGGGCAGCCGAGCCTTTCTGGATGTCGTGTTCCTAGGTTGTAAATTAGAATGGAATGTGCCAGGAGAAACCCCCATAAGTTTATGTCTCATTACTTCTTCTTGGTTTTTAAAATTTTTTAATCGGGGTAAAGATTAGAATATTGTTTGCCCTGGGTGTACACAATCTGGTTCATTTGTACATTATATATGTCTATTCACGTACAGATCCTCTTCCCATGGAAAATATTACAGAGTGTTCCGTAGACCTCCCTTGCTAGATGGTCGGTCTTTTTGAGCTATGTATATAATATATATTGGTATATGTATACTACCACTAATCTTGATTTATCCCCCCACCTTTCCTTTCAGATGAGCATAGCTTGTTTTCTAAGTCTGTGAGTGTCATTCTCTGTGGAAATATGTTCATTTGTGTCAGTCATTAGATAACGCCTATAAGTGATATCACAGGATGTAGGTCTTTTGCTTTCCGACTTACCCCATGTTTTGTGACTATCTCCAGGCTCATCTGCGGTGCCTCAAAGAGCAGTGTTTCATTGTTTTCCATGGCTAATATTCCACTGTGTACATGGACCACTTCTGCTTTATCCTTTCACCTGTGGATGGACATCTTGGTTGCTTCACTGTCTTGGATATTGTGAATAAGACGGCACTGCAGCTGTTGCAGCCTTCGTCTTCTCGATCCTGGTTTTCTCAGGTGAGAGGCCCAGTGGTGAACCTGCTGGATTGAATGGTACCTCAATTTTTACTTTCAAACGCAGCTCCTTTCTGTTCTCATTATTGGCTCTTACCACTTTACATCTCTCCAGCAGGTAGAGGGTACACAGTTCTCTAAAACCCCTTCAGCATTTATTGTTTGCAGACTTTTTGCTGATGGTCAGTCGACTAGTGTGAGTTGAAAGCTCCTTGTAGATTTTATTACATGAGTCTAATAGTTCCCGAGGTTGAGCTTTTATCCATTTTCCTTTGTTTTCAAAGAGGGTGAGTAAAACGTAACTCTATATACTACCTTCTTGAAAAATTTGCCTGTTTTGCATTTTTTTGTCCATTCCCTACTTCAGCACAATTTTTTTACGGCAGGTGTCCTTTACAGCCCTGAGTCCTTGAGAATGTTAAGTGAACATTAGCTGTGGGTTGAAAGCCGCTCTTGTGGGAAACGGCCACAAGGCGGCAGCATTTCTCCTTATCCAAATCTGGTTACTAGCGCAACAGAGACTTGATGGAATTGGTGCTCTAGGTTGTAAATTAGAACGGAATGTGCCGGGAAAAAGCCCTTTTAGTATATGTCTCAGTACTTCTTGTTCGTCTTTTTAACTTAATTTTATATTTTATCACAGCTAATTTGAATACAAAGGTTTGTTTCTTCTCCGTGTGCAAGATGTGGTTCTTTCACCCCTATACACGTATCTATTCTTCTTCGCGTCCTTTCCCCATGTCGGTTATGACCCAATGTTGAGTAGTGTTCTCCTGCTATTCCGTAGGTGTTTGGTGATTATATATTTCGTGTGGTTTGTATATCTCTGTTAACCCCAGTATCGTAGTGTATCCAATCCTCACACCATTCCATTTGGTGAACAATAAGTTTTTTTAATGAATCTGTGGTTGCCTTTCTCTGTGGAATTATCTTCATTGGTATCAATTTTTAGGTAACACCTAAAAGTGACATGATAGGATATGTGTCTTTTGCTTTCTCACTTACTACAAGTTCCGTGGTTACTTCTAAACTCGCCTATGGTGCTGCAAATGGCATTGTTTCATTTTTTCACTAGCGAATATTCCATCTGTATATGTTGCAGTTCTTTTTGTCCACCCATCTGTTGGTGGACTTTTTGGTTACTTCCATATCTTGGCTATTGTAATACTGTGCAAAGCAGATTTGCCTGCCTGTGTCTTTCCAATTATGTCTTGTTAGATTATACGTCCAGGAATGGGCCTGCTGGATCATATCGTAGCTCAATGTATACCTTTTATAGGCACCTCCATTCTGTTCTCATTAGTGGCTCTTTACAAGGTACGTCCCACTTAATGTTGAGGGTATGCATTTCTCCACAACACCTTCAGCATCTGTTGTTTGTAGTTTTCTTGCTGATGGTTATTCTGACCAGTGTGAGCTGATACCTCTTTGTGGTTGAATTTGCATGTGTCTCGTAATCCATTGAAATTGCGCTTTAAAGCATGTCCTTTTTATTTTTCAAGCTGTGATTACTGCTTAGTTCTTCAGAGAGTTTTCTTAAAGTATGTGTCACATTTTGAAGAGTTTTGGCCATTACCTCACTCAAACATTTTGAGGGCAGGTTTCATTTACAGCCCTGCAGTACTTGTTCTTATGAAGTGACCATTAGCACAGGCTTTGAAGCTGCTTTGGCAGGTTATGGCCAGAGGGCGGCAGCCTTTCTATGTTCCCCACCCTGGTAACTGGGGAAAAAGTCCTTCCAGCCTGGGGTGTTCCTCAGTTATAAATTAGAGTGGAATGTGCCCAGATAAACCCACAAATGCTGATGTTTCCTTACTTTTGTTTGTTTTCTAAATTAAATTTATATTTTTTACTGAAGTAATATTCCATTTTGTGCATGGACCACTGCTTCTTGGTGCCTTCCTCGGCTGAGGGACATTTTCGTGGCTTCCAGGTGTTGGCTATGGTAAATATTGCTGGAGTGCAGGCTTGCCAGCCTGAGACTCTTAGATTCTCATTTTCTCAGGTGATAGGCCCAGCAGTGCGTGTGATTGATTGACTGGTAGCACAGTGTTTCCCTTTTCAGAGCACCTCCTTTGTGTTTTCATTAGTGGCTCTTACGACGTCCCCCTTAGAACTGAGGGTACGCATTTCTCCACAGTCCCTTCGGCATTTATTGTTGGCAGCATTTTTGCTAATGGCCCTTCCGACGGCTGTGAGCTGGTAGTTTCTTGTAATTTGGGCTTGCATGTCTTTAAAAATTCCTAAAATTCATCATTATTATATGCCTTTATCTTTTCTGTTAAAAAAATGAAAAAAATTGTGAGTACAATAGAAGTCTTGAAATCGTCTTCTTGCAAGGTTGCCCTCTTTTGAATTTTTTCGTCGATTTTCCACCCCAGGATCATTTCGGAGGGCAAGTGTCATTTACAGAACTGCAAGTTTGGTGAACATTTAGTGACCTTTAGCAATGGGTTTAAAGCTGCTGTTTTGGGAAATGGCCACAAGGAGGAAGCATTACTCCATTCCCAAACCTGGGCACGAGGGCAGCCGAGCCTTTCTGGATGTCGTGTTCCTAGGTTGTAAATTAGAATGGAATGTGCCAGGAGAAACCCCCATAAGTTTATGTCTCATTACTTCTTCTTGGTTTTTAAAATTTTTTAATCGGGGTAAAGATTAGAATATTGTTTGCCCTGGGTGTACACAATCTGGTTCATTTGTACATTATATATGTCTATTCACGTACAGATCCTCTTCCCATGGAAAATATTACAGAGTGTTCCGTAGACCTCCCTTGCTAGATGGTCGGTCTTTTTGAGCTATGTATATAATATATATTGGTATATGTATACTACCACTAATCTTGATTTATCCCCCCACCTTTCCTTTCAGATGAGCATAGCTTGTTTTCTAAGTCTGTGAGTGTCATTCTCTGTGGAAATATGTTCATTTGTGTCAGTCATTAGATAACGCCTATAAGTGATATCACAGGATGTAGGTCTTTTGCTTTCCGACTTACCCCATGTTTTGTGACTATCTCCAGGCTCATCTGCGGTGCCTCAAAGAGCAGTGTTTCATTGTTTTCCATGGCTAATATTCCACTGTGTACATGGACCACTTCTGCTTTATCCTTTCACCTGTGGATGGACATCTTGGTTGCTTCACTGTCTTGGATATTGTGAATAAGACGGCACTGCAGCTGTTGCAGCCTTCGTCTTCTCGATCCTGGTTTTCTCAGGTGAGAGGCCCAGTGGTGAACCTGCTGGATTGAATGGTACCTCAATTTTTACTTTCAAACGCAGCTCCTTTCTGTTCTCATTATTGGCTCTTACCACTTTACATCTCTCCAGCAGGTAGAGGGTACACAGTTCTCTAAAACCCCTTCAGCATTTATTGTTTGCAGACTTTTTGCTGATGGTCAGTCGACTAGTGTGAGTTGAAAGCTCCTTGTAGATTTTATTACATGAGTCTAATAGTTCCCGAGGTTGAGCTTTTATCCATTTTCCTTTGTTTTCAAAGAGGGTGAGTAAAACGTAACTCTATATACTACCTTCTTGAAAAATTTGCCTGTTTTGCATTTTTTTGTCCATTCCCTACTTCAGCACAATTTTTTTACGGCAGGTGTCCTTTACAGCCCTGAGTCCTTGAGAATGTTAAGTGAACATTAGCTGTGGGTTGAAAGCCGCTCTTGTGGGAAACGGCCACAAGGCGGCAGCATTTCTCCTTATCCAAATCTGGTTACTAGCGCAACAGAGACTTGATGGAATTGGTGCTCTAGGTTGTAAATTAGAACGGAATGTGCCGGGAAAAAGCCCTTTTAGTATATGTCTCAGTACTTCTTGTTCGTCTTTTTAACTTAATTTTATATTTTATCACAGCTAATTTGAATACAAAGGTTTGTTTCTTCTCCGTGTGCAAGATGTGGTTCTTTCACCCCTATACACGTATCTATTCTTCTTCGCGTCCTTTCCCCATGTCGGTTATGACCCAATGTTGAGTAGTGTTCTCCTGCTATTCCGTAGGTGTTTGGTGATTATATATTTCGTGTGGTTTGTATATCTCTGTTAACCCCAGTATCGTAGTGTATCCAATCCTCACACCATTCCATTTGGTGAACAATAAGTTTTTTTAATGAATCTGTGGTTGCCTTTCTCTGTGGAATTATCTTCATTGGTATCAATTTTTAGGTAACACCTAAAAGTGACATGATAGGATATGTGTCTTTTGCTTTCTCACTTACTACAAGTTCCGTGGTTACTTCTAAACTCGCCTATGGTGCTGCAAATGGCATTGTTTCATTTTTTCACTAGCGAATATTCCATCTGTATATGTTGCAGTTCTTTTTGTCCACCCATCTGTTGGTGGACTTTTTGGTTACTTCCATATCTTGGCTATTGTAATACTGTGCAAAGCAGATTTGCCTGCCTGTGTCTTTCCAATTATGTCTTGTTAGATTATACGTCCAGGAATGGGCCTGCTGGATCATATCGTAGCTCAATGTATACCTTTTATAGGCACCTCCATTCTGTTCTCATTAGTGGCTCTTTACAAGGTACGTCCCACTTAATGTTGAGGGTATGCATTTCTCCACAACACCTTCAGCATCTGTTGTTTGTAGTTTTCTTGCTGATGGTTATTCTGACCAGTGTGAGCTGATACCTCTTTGTGGTTGAATTTGCATGTGTCTCGTAATCCATTGAAATTGCGCTTTAAAGCATGTCCTTTTTATTTTTCAAGCTGTGATTACTGCTTAGTTCTTCAGAGAGTTTTCTTAAAGTATGTGTCACATTTTGAAGAGTTTTGGCCATTACCTCACTCAAACATTTTGAGGGCAGGTTTCATTTACAGCCCTGCAGTACTTGTTCTTATGAAGTGACCATTAGCACAGGCTTTGAAGCTGCTTTGGCAGGTTATGGCCAGAGGGCGGCAGCCTTTCTATGTTCCCCACCCTGGTAACTGGGGAAAAAGTCCTTCCAGCCTGGGGTGTTCCTCAGTTATAAATTAGAGTGGAATGTGCCCAGATAAACCCACAAATGCTGATGTTTCCTTACTTTTGTTTGTTTTCTAAATTAAATTTATATTTTTTACTGAAGTAATATTCCATTTTGTGCATGGACCACTGCTTCTTGGTGCCTTCCTCGGCTGAGGGACATTTTCGTGGCTTCCAGGTGTTGGCTATGGTAAATATTGCTGGAGTGCAGGCTTGCCAGCCTGAGACTCTTAGATTCTCATTTTCTCAGGTGATAGGCCCAGCAGTGCGTGTGATTGATTGACTGGTAGCACAGTGTTTCCCTTTTCAGAGCACCTCCTTTGTGTTTTCATTAGTGGCTCTTACGACGTCCCCCTTAGAACTGAGGGTACGCATTTCTCCACAGTCCCTTCGGCATTTATTGTTGGCAGCATTTTTGCTAATGGCCCTTCCGACGGCTGTGAGCTGGTAGTTTCTTGTAATTTGGGCTTGCATGTCTTTAAAAATTCCTAAAATTCATCATTATTATATGCCTTTATCTTTTCTGTTAAAAAAATGAAAAAAATTGTGAGTACAATAGAAGTCTTGAAATCGTCTTCTTGCAAGGTTGCCCTCTTTTGAATTTTTTCGTCGATTTTCCACCCCAGGATCATTTCGGAGGGCAAGTGTCATTTACAGAACTGCAAGTTTGGTGAACATTTAGTGACCTTTAGCAATGGGTTTAAAGCTGCTGTTTTGGGAAATGGCCACAAGGAGGAAGCATTACTCCATTCCCAAACCTGGGCACGAGGGCAGCCGAGCCTTTCTGGATGTCGTGTTCCTAGGTTGTAAATTAGAATGGAATGTGCCAGGAGAAACCCCCATAAGTTTATGTCTCATTACTTCTTCTTGGTTTTTAAAATTTTTTAATCGGGGTAAAGATTAGAATATTGTTTGCCCTGGGTGTACACAATCTGGTTCATTTGTACATTATATATGTCTATTCACGTACAGATCCTCTTCCCATGGAAAATATTACAGAGTGTTCCGTAGACCTCCCTTGCTAGATGGTCGGTCTTTTTGAGCTATGTATATAATATATATTGGTATATGTATACTACCACTAATCTTGATTTATCCCCCCACCTTTCCTTTCAGATGAGCATAGCTTGTTTTCTAAGTCTGTGAGTGTCATTCTCTGTGGAAATATGTTCATTTGTGTCAGTCATTAGATAACGCCTATAAGTGATATCACAGGATGTAGGTCTTTTGCTTTCCGACTTACCCCATGTTTTGTGACTATCTCCAGGCTCATCTGCGGTGCCTCAAAGAGCAGTGTTTCATTGTTTTCCATGGCTAATATTCCACTGTGTACATGGACCACTTCTGCTTTATCCTTTCACCTGTGGATGGACATCTTGGTTGCTTCACTGTCTTGGATATTGTGAATAAGACTGCACTGCAGCTGTTGCAGCCTTCGTCTTCTCGATCCTGGTTTTCTCAGGTGAGAGGCCCAGTGGTGAACCTGCTGGATTGAATGGTACCTCAATTTTTACTTTCAAACGCAGCTCCTTTCTGTTCTCATTATTGGCTCTTACCACTTTACATCTCTCCAGCAGGTAGAGGGTACACAGTTCTCTAAAACCCCTTCAGCATTTATCGTTTGCAGACTTTTTGCTGATGGTCAGTCGACTAGTGTGAGTTGAAAGCTCCTTGTAGATTTTATTACATGAGTCTAATAGTTCCCGAGGTTGAGCTTTTATCCATTTTCCTTTGTT
This sequence comes from Balaenoptera borealis, assembly GCF_965194805.1. Taxonomy (NCBI): domain Eukaryota; kingdom Metazoa; phylum Chordata; class Mammalia; order Artiodactyla; family Balaenopteridae; genus Balaenoptera; species Balaenoptera borealis. Next base: position 29,585 of record NW_028122042.1, on the reverse strand, counting down.
TTCAAAGAGGGTGAGTAAAACGTAACTCTATATACTACCTTCTTGAAAAATTTGCCTGTTTTGCATTTTTTTGTCCATTCCCTACTTCAGCACAATTTTTTTACGGCAGGTGTCCTTTACAGCCCTGAGTCCTTGAGAATGTTAAGTGAACATTAGCTGTGGGTTGAAAGCCGCTCTTGTGGGAAACGGCCACAAGGCGGCAGCATTTCTCCTTATCCAAATCTGGTTACTAGCGCAACAGAGACTTGATGGAATTGGTGCTCTAGGTTGTAAATTAGAACGGAATGTGCCGGGAAAAAGCCCTTTTAGTATATGTCTCAGTACTTCTTGTTCGTCTTTTTAACTTAATTTTATATTTTATCACAGCTAATTTGAATACAAAGGTTTGTTTCTTCTCCGTGTGCAAGATGTGGTTCTTTCACCCCTATACACGTATCTATTCTTCTTCGCATCCTTTCCCCATGTCGGTTATGACCCAATGTTGAGTAGTGTTCTCCTGCTATTCCGTAGGTGTTTGGTGATTATATATTTCGTGTGGTTTGTATATCTCTGTTAACCCCAGTATCGTAGTGTATCCAATCCTCACACCATTCCATTTGGTGAACAATAAGTTTTTTTAATGAATCTGTGGTTGCCTTTCTCTGTGGAATTATCTTCATTGGTATCAATTTTTAGGTAACACCTAAAAGTGACATGATAGGATATGTGTCTTTTGCTTTCTCACTTACTACAAGTTCCGTGGTTACTTCTAAACTCGCCTATGGTGCTGCAAATGGCATTGTTTCATTTTTTCACTAGCGAATATTCCATCTGTATATGTTGCAGTTCTTTTTGTCCACCCATCTGTTGGTGGACTTTTTGGTTACTTCCATATCTTGGCTATTGTAATACTGTGCAAAGCAGATTTGCCTGCCTGTGTCTTTCCAATTATGTCTTGTTAGATTATACGTCCAGGAATGGGCCTGCTGGATCATATCGTAGCTCAATGTATACCTTTTATAGGCACCTCCATTCTGTTCTCATTAGTGGCTCTTTACAAGGTACGTCCCACTTAATGTTGAGGGTATGCATTTCTCCACAACACCTTCAGCATCTGTTGTTTGTAGTTTTCTTGCTGATGGTTATTCTGACCAGTGTGAGCTGATACCTCTTTGTGGTTGAATTTGCATGTGTCTCGTAATCCATTGAAATTGAGCTTTAAAGCATGTCCTTTTTATTTTTCAAGCTGTGATTACTGCTTAGTTCTTCAGAGAGTTTTCTTAAAGTATGTGTCACATTTTGAAGAGTTTTGGCCATTACCTCACTCAAACATTTTGAGGGCAGGTTTCATTTACAGCCCTGCAGTACTTGTTCTTATGAAGTGACCATTAGCACAGGCTTTGAAGCTGCTTTTGCAGGTTATGGCCAGAGGGCGGCAGCCTTTCTATGTTCCCCACCCTGGTAACTGGGGAAAAAGTCCTTCCAGCCTGGGGTGTTCCTCAGTTATAAATTAGAGTGGAATGTGCCCAGATAAACCCACAAATGCTGATGTTTCCTTACTTTTGTTTGTTTTCTAAATTAAATTTATATTTTTTACTGAAGTAATATTCCATTTTGTGCATGGACCACTGCTTCTTGGTGCCTTCCTCGGCTGAGGGACATTTTCTTGGCTTCCAGGTGTTGGCTATGGTAAATATTGCTGGAGTGCAGGCTTGCCAGCCTGAGACTCTTAGATTCTCATTTTCTCAGGTGATAGGCCCAGCAGTGCGTGTGATTGATTGACTGGTAGCACAGTGTTTCCCTTTTCAGAGCACCTCCTTTGTGTTTTCATTAGTGGCTCTTACGACGTCCCCCTTAGAACTGAGGGTACGCATTTCTCCACAGTCCCTTCGGCATTTATTGTTGGCAGCATTTTTGCTAATGGCCCTTCCGACGGCTGTGAGCTGGTAGTTTCTTGTAATTTGGGCTTGCATGTCTTTAAAAATTCCTAAAATTCATCATTATTATATGCCTTTATCTTTTCTGTTAAAAAAATGAAAAAAATTGTGAGTACAATAGAAGTCTTGAAATCGTCTTCTTGCAAGGTTGCCCTCTTTTGAATTTTTTCGTCGATTTTCCACCCCAGGATCATTTCGGAGGGCAAGTGTCATTTACAGAACTGCAAGTTTGGTGAACATTTAGTGACCTTTAGCAATGGGTTTAAAGCTGCTGTTTTGGGAAATGGCCACAAGGAGGAAGCATTACTCCATTCCCAAACCTGGGCACGAGGGCAGCCGAGCCTTTCTGGATGTCGTGTTCCTAGGTTGTAAATTAGAATGGAATGTGCCAGGAGAAACCCCCATAAGTTTATGTCTCATTACTTCTTCTTGGTTTTTAAAATTTTTTAATCGGGGTAAAGATTAGAATATTGTTTGCCCTGGGTGTACACAATCTGGTTCATTTGTACATTATATATGTCTATTCACGTACAGATCCTCTTCCCATGGAAAATATTACAGAGTGTTCCGTAGACCTCCCTTGCTAGATGGTCGGTCTTTTTGAGCTATGTATATAATATATATTGGTATATGTATACTACCACTAATCTTGATTTATCCCCCCACCTTTCCTTTCAGATGAGCATAGCTTGTTTTCTAAGTCTGTGAGTGTCATTCTCTGTGGAAATATGTTCATTTGTGTCAGTCATTAGATAACGCCTATAAGTGATATCACAGGATGTAGGTCTTTTGCTTTCCGACTTACCCCATGTTTTGTGACTATCTCCAGGCTCATCTGCGGTGCCTCAAAGAGCAGTGTTTCATTGTTTTCCATGGCTAATATTCCACTGTGTACATGGACCACTTCTGCTTTATCCTTTCACCTGTGGATGGACATCTTGGTTGCTTCACTGTCTTGGATATTGTGAATAAGACTGCACTGCAGCTGTTGCAGCCTTCGTCTTCTCGATCCTGGTTTTCTCAGGTGAGAGGCCCAGTGGTGAACCTGCTGGATTGAATGGTACCTCAATTTTTACTTTCAAACGCAGCTCCTTTCTGTTCTCATTATTGGCTCTTACCACTTTACATCTCTCCAGCAGGTAGAGGGTACACAGTTCTCTAAAACCCCTTCAGCATTTATCGTTTGCAGACTTTTTTGCTGATGGTCAGTCGACTAGTGTGAGTTGAAAGCTCCTTGTAGATTTTATTACATGAGTCTAATAGTTCCCGAGGTTGAGCTTTTATCCATTTTCCTTTGTTTTCAAAGAGGGTGAGTAAAACGTAACTCTATATACTACCTTCTTGAAAAATTTGCCTGTTTTGCATTTTTTTGTCCATTCCCTACTTCAGCACAATTTTTTTACGGCAGGTGTCCTTTACAGCCCTGAGTCCTTGAGAATGTTAAGTGAACATTAGCTGTGGGTTGAAAGCCGCTCTTGTGGGAAACGGCCACAAGGCGGCAGCATTTCTCCTTATCCAAATCTGGTTACTAGCGCAACAGAGACTTGATGGAATTGGTGCTCTAGGTTGTAAATTAGAACGGAATGTGCCGGGAAAAAGCCCTTTTAGTATATGTCTCAGTACTTCTTGTTCGTCTTTTTAACTTAATTTTATATTTTATCACAGCTAATTTGAATACAAAGGTTTGTTTCTTCTCCGTGTGCAAGATGTGGTTCTTTCACCCCTATACACGTATCTATTCTTCTTCGCATCCTTTCCCCATGTCGGTTATGACCCAATGTTGAGTAGTGTTCTCCTGCTATTCCGTAGGTGTTTGGTGATTATATATTTCGTGTGGTTTGTATATCTCTGTTAACCCCAGTATCGTAGTGTATCCAATCCTCACACCATTCCATTTGGTGAACAATAAGTTTTTTTAATGAATCTGTGGTTGCCTTTCTCTGTGGAATTATCTTCATTGGTATCAATTTTTAGGTAACACCTAAAAGTGACATGATAGGATATGTGTCTTTTGCTTTCTCACTTACTACAAGTTCCGTGGTTACTTCTAAACTCGCCTATGGTGCTGCAAATGGCATTGTTTCATTTTTTCACTAGCGAATATTCCATCTGTATATGTTGCAGTTCTTTTTGTCCACCCATCTGTTGGTGGACTTTTTGGTTACTTCCATATCTTGGCTATTGTAATACTGTGCAAAGCAGATTTGCCTGCCTGTGTCTTTCCAATTATGTCTTGTTAGATTATACGTCCAGGAATGGGCCTGCTGGATCATATCGTAGCTCAATGTATACCTTTTATAGGCACCTCCATTCTGTTCTCATTAGTGGCTCTTTACAAGGTACGTCCCACTTAATGTTGAGGGTATGCATTTCTCCACAACACCTTCAGCATCTGTTGTTTGTAGTTTTCTTGCTGATGGTTATTCTGACCAGTGTGAGCTGATACCTCTTTGTGGTTGAATTTGCATGTGTCTCGTAATCCATTGAAATTGAGCTTTAAAGCATGTCCTTTTTTTTTTCAAGCTGTGATTACTGCTTAGTTCTTCAGAGAGTTTTCTTAAAGTATGTGTCACATTTTGAAGAGTTTTGGCCATTACCTCACTCAAACATTTTGAGGGCAGGTTTCATTTACAGCCCTGCAGTACTTGTTCTTATGAAGTGACCATTAGCACAGGCTTTGAAGCTGCTTTTGCAGGTTATGGCCAGAGGGCGGCAGCCTTTCTATGTTCCCCACCCTGGTAACTGGGGAAAAAGTCCTTCCAGCCTGGGGTGTTCCTCAGTTATAAATTAGAGTGGAATGTGCCCAGATAAACCCACAAATGCTGATGTTTCCTTACTTTTGTTTGTTTTCTAAATTAAATTTATATTTTTTACTGAAGTAATATTCCATTTTGTGCATGGACCACTGCTTCTTGGTGCCTTCCTCGGCTGAGGGACATTTTCGTGGCTTCCAGGTGTTGGCTATGGTAAATATTGCTGGAGTGCAGGCTTGCCAGCCTGAGACTCTTAGATTCTCATTTTCTCAGGTGATAGGCCCAGCAGTGCGTGTGATTGATTGACTGGTAGCACAGTGTTTCCCTTTTCAGAGCACCTCCTTTGTGTTTTCATTAGTGGCTCTTACGACGTCCCCCTTAGAACTGAGGGTACGCATTTCTCCACAGTCCCTTCGGCATTTATTGTTGGCAGCATTTTTGCTAATGGCCCTTCCGACGGCTGTGAGCTGGTAGTTTCTTGTAATTTGGGCTTGCATGTCTTTAAAAATTCCTAAAATTCATCATTATTATATGCCTTTATCTTTTCTGTTAAAAAAATGAAAAAAATTGTGAGTACAATAGAAGTCTTGAAATCGTCTTCTTGCAAGGTTGCCCTCTTTTGAATTTTTTCGTCGATTTTCCACCCCAGGATCATTTCGGAGGGCAAGTGTCATTTACAGAACTGCAAGTTTGGTGAACATTTAGTGACCTTTAGCAATGGGTTTAAAGCTGCTGTTTTGGGAAATGGCCACAAGGAGGAAGCATTACTCCATTCCCAAACCTGGGCACGAGGGCAGCCGAGCCTTTCTGGATGTCGTGTTCCTAGGTTGTAAATTAGAATGGAATGTGCCAGGAGAAACCCCCATAAGTTTATGTCTCATTACTTCTTCTTGGTTTTTAAAATTTTTTAATCGGGGTAAAGATTAGAATATTGTTTGCCCTGGGTGTACACAATCTGGTTCATTTGTACATTATATATGTCTATTCACGTACAGATCCTCTTCCCATGGAAAATATTACAGAGTGTTCCGTAGACCTCCCTTGCTAGATGGTCGGTCTTTTTGAGCTATGTATATAATATATATTGGTATATGTATACTACCACTAATCTTGATTTATCCCCCCACCTTTCCTTTCAGATGAGCATAGCTTGTTTTCTAAGTCTGTGAGTGTCATTCTCTGTGGAAATATGTTCATTTGTGTCAGTCATTAGATAACGCCTATAAGTGATATCACAGGATGTAGGTCTTTTGCTTTCCGACTTACCCCATGTTTTGTGACTATCTCCAGGCTCATCTGCGGTGCCTCAAAGAGCAGTGTTTCATTGTTTTCCATGGCTAATATTCCACTGTGTACATGGACCACTTCTGCTTTATCCTTTCACCTGTGGATGGACATCTTGGTTGCTTCACTGTCTTGGATATTGTGAATAAGACTGCACTGCAGCTGTTGCAGCCTTCGTCTTCTCGATCCTGGTTTTCTCAGGTGAGAGGCCCAGTGGTGAACCTGCTGGATTGAATGGTACCTCAATTTTTACTTTCAAACGCAGCTCCTTTCTGTTCTCATTATTGGCTCTTACCACTTTACATCTCTCCAGCAGGTAGAGGGTACACAGTTCTCTAAAACCCCTTCAGCATTTATTGTTTGCAGACTTTTTGCTGATGGTCAGTCGACTAGTGTGAATTGAAAGCTCCTTGTAGATTTTATTACATGAGTCTAATAGTTCCCGAGGTTGAGCTTTTATCCATTTTCCTTTGTTTTCAAAGAGGGTGAGTAAAACGTAACTCTATATACTACCTTCTTGAAAAATTTGCCTGTTTTGCATTTTTTTGTCCATTCCCTACTTCAGCACAATTTTTTTACGGCAGGTGTCCTTTACAGCCCTGAGTCCTTGAGAATGTTAAGTGAACATTAGCTGTGGGTTGAAAGCCGCTCTTGTGGGAAACGGCCACAAGGCGGCAGCATTTCTCCTTATCCAAATCTGGTTACTAGCGCAACAGAGACTTGATGGAATTGGTGCTCTAGGTTGTAAATTAGAACGGAATGTGCCGGGAAAAAGCCCTTTTAGTATATATCTCAGTACTTCTTGTTCGTCTTTTTAACTTAATTTTATATTTTATCACAGCTAATTTGAATACAAAGGTTTGTTTCTTCTCCGTGTGCAAGATGTGGTTCTTTCACCCCTATACACGTATCTATTCTTCTTCGCATCCTTTCCCCATGTAGGTTATGACCCAATGTTGAGTAGTGTTCTCCTGCTATTCCATAGGTGTTTGGTGATTATATATTTCGTATGGTTTGTATATCTCTGTTAACCCCAGTATCGTAGTGTATCCAATCCTCACACCATTCCATTTGGTGAACAATAAGTTTTTTTAATGAATCTGTGGTTGCCTTTCTCTGTGGAATTATCTTCATTGGTATCAATTTTTAGGTAACACCTAAAAGTGACATCATAGGATATGTGTCTTTTGCTTTCTCACTTACTACAAGTTCCGTGATTACTTCTAAACTCGCCTATGGTGCTGCAAATGGCATTGTTTCATTTTTTCACTAGCGAATATTCCATCTGTATATGTTGCAGTTCTTTTTCTCCACCCATCTGTTGGTGGACTTTTTGGATACTTCCATATCTTGGCTATTGTAATACTGTGCAAAGCAGATTTGCCTGCCTGTGTCTTTCCAATTATGTCTTGTTAGATTATACGTCCAGGAATGGGCCTGCTGGATCATATCGTAGCTCACTGTATACCTTTTATAGGCACCTCCATTCTGTTCTCATTAGTGGCTCTTTACAAGGTACGTCCCACTTAATGTTGAGGGTATGCATTTCTCCACAACACCTTCAGCATCTGTTGTTTGTAGTTTTCTTGCTGATGGTTATTCTGACCAGTGTGAGCTGATACCTCTTTGTGGTTGAATTTGCATGTGTCTCGTAATCCATTGAAATTGCGCTTTAAAGCATGTCCTTTTTATTTTTCAAGCTGTGATTACTGCTTAGTTCTTCAAAGAGTTTTCTTAAAGTATGTGTCACATTTTGAAGAGTTTTGGCCATTACCTCACTCAAACATTTTGAGGGCAGGTTTCATTTACAGCCCTGCAGTACTTGTCCTTATGAAGTGACCATTAGCACAGGCTTTGAAGCTGCTTTGGCAGGTTATGGCCAGAGGGCGGCAGCCTTTCTATGTTCCCCACCCTGGTAACTAGGGAAAAAGTCCTTCCAGCCTGGGGTGTTCCTCAGTTATAAATTAGAGTGGAATGTGCCCAGATAAACCCACAAATGCTGATGTTTCCTTACTTTTGTTTGTTTTCTAAATTAAATTTATATTTTTTTACTGAAGTAATATTCCATTTTGTGCATGGACCACTGCTTCTTGGTGCCTTCCTCGGCTGAGGGACATTTTCGTGGCTTCCAGGTGTTGGCTATGGTAAATATTGCTGGAGTGCAGGCTTGCCAGCCTGAGACTCTTAGATTCTCATTTTCTCAGGGGATAGGCCCAGCAGTGCGTGTGATTGATTGACTGGTAGCACAGTGTTTCCCTTTTCAGAGCACCTCCTTTGTGTTTTCATTAGTGGCTCTTACGACGTCCCCCTTAGAACTGAGGGTACGCATTTCTCCACAATCCCTTCGGCATTTATTGTTGGCAGCATTTTCGCTAATGGCCCTTCCGACGGCTGTGAGCTGGTAGTTTCTTGTAATTTGGGTTTGCATGTCTTTAAAAATTCCTAAAATTCATCATTATTATATGCCTTTATCTTTTCTGTTAAAAAAATGAAAAAAATTGTGAGTACAATAGAAGTCTTGAAATCGTCTTCTTGCAAGGTTGCCCTCTTTTGAATTTTTTTGGTCGATTTCCCACCCCAGGATAATTTCGGAGGGCAAGTGTCATTTACAGAACTGCAAGTTTGGTGAACATTTAGTGACCTTTAGCAATGGGTTTAAAGCTGCTGTTTTGGGAAATGGCCACAAGGAGGAAGCATTACTCCATTCCCAAACCTGGGCACGAGGGCAGCCGAGCCTTTCTGGATGTCGTGTTCCTAGGTTGTAAATTAGAATGGAATGTGCCAGGAGAAACCCCCATAAGTTTATGTCTCATTACTTCTTCTTGGTTTTTAAAATTTTTTAATCGGGGTAAAGATTAGAATATTGTTTGTCCTGGGTGTACACAATCTGGTTCATTTGTACATTATATATGTCTATTCACGTACAGATCCTCTTCCCATGGAAAATATTACAGAGTGTTCCGTAGACCTCCCTTGCTAGATGGTCGGTCTTTTTGAGCTATGTATATAATATATATTGGTATATGTATACTACCACTAATCTTGATTTATCCCCCCCACCTTTCCTTTCAGATGAGCATAGCTTGTTTTCTAAGTCTGTGAGTGTCTTTCTCTGTGGAAATATGTTCATTTGTGTCAGTCATTAGATAACGCCTATAAGTGATATCATAGGATGTAGGTCTTTTGCTTTCCGACTTACCCCATGTTTTGTGACTATCTCCAGGCTCATCTGCGGTGCCTCAAAGAGCAGTGTTTCATTGTTTTCCATGGCTAATATTCCACTGTGTACATGGACCACTTCTGCTTTATCCTTTCACCTGTGGATGGACATTTTGGTTGCTTCACTGTCTTGGATATTGTGAATAAGACGGCACTGCAGCTGTTGCAGCCTTTGTCTTCTCGATCCTGGTTTTCTCAGGTGAGAGGCCCAGTGGTGAACCTGCTGGATTGAATGGTACCTCAATTTTTACTTTCAAACGCAGCTCCTTTCTGTTCTCATTATTGGCTCTTACCACTTTACATCTCTCCAGCAGGTAGAGGGTATAGAGGGTACACAGTTCTCTAAAACCCCTTCAGCATTTATCGTTTGCAGACTTTTTGCTGATGGTCAGTCGACTAGTGTGAGTTGAAAGCTCCTTGTAGATTTTATTACATGAGTCTAACAGTTCCCGAGGTTGAGCTTTTATCCATTTTCCTTTGTTTTCAAAGAGGGTGAGTAAAACGTAACTCTATATACTACCTTCTTGAAAAATTTGCCTGTTTTGCATTTTTTTTGTCCATTCCCTACTTCCGCACAATTTTTTTTTTTTACGGCAGGTGTCCTTTACAGCCCTGAGTCCTTGAGAATGTTAAGTGAACATTAGCTGTGGGTTGAAAGCCGCTCTTGTGGGAAACGGCCACAAGGCGGCAGCATTTCTCCTTATCCAAATCTGGTTACTAGCGCAACAGAGACTTAATGGAATTGGTGCTCTAGGTTGTAAATTAGAACGGAATGTGCCCGGAAAAAGCCCTTTTAGTATCTGTCTCAGTACTTCTTGTTCGTCTTTTTAACTTAATTTTATACTTTATCACAGCTAATTTGAATACAAAGATTTGTTTCTTCTACGTGTGCAAGATGTGGTTCTTTCACCCCTATACATGTATCTATTCTTCTTCGCATCCCTTCCCCATGTAGGTTATGACCCAATGGTGAGTAGTGTTCTCCTGCTATTCCGTAGGTGTTTGGTGATTATATATTTCATATGGTTTGTATATCTCTGTTAACCCCAATATCGTAGTGTATCCAATCCTCACACCATTCCATTTGGTGAACAATAAGTTTTTTTAATGAACCTGTGGTTGCCTTTCTCTGTGGAATTATCTTCATTGGTATCAATTTTTAGGTAACACCTAAAAGTGACATGATAGGATATGTGTCTTTTGCTTTCTCACTTACTACAAGTTCCGTGATTACTTCTAAACTCGCCTATGGTGCTGCAAATGGCATTGTTTCATTTTTTCACTAGCGAATATTCCATCTGTATATGTTGCAGTTCTTTTTCTCCACCCATCTGTTGGTGGACTTTTTGGATACTTCCATATCTTGGCTATTGTAATACTGTGCAAAGCAGATTTGCCTGCCTGTGTCTTTCCAATTATGTCTTGTTAGATTGTACGTCCAGGAATGGGCCTGCTGGATCATATCGTAGCTCAATGTATACCTTTTATAGGCACCTCCATTCTGTTCTCATTAGTGGCTCTTTACAAGGTACGTCCCACTTAATGTTGAGGGTATGCATTTCTCCACAACACCTTCAGCATCTGTTGTTTGTAGTTTTCTTGCTGATGGTTATTCTGACCAGTGTGAGCTGATACCTCTTTGTGGTTGAATTTGCATGTGTCTCGTAATCCATTGAAATTGCGCTTTAAAGCATGTCCTTTTTATTTTTCAAGCTGTGATTACTGCTTAGTTCTTCAAAGAGTTTTCTTAAAGTATGTGTCACATTTTGAAGAGTTTTGGCCATTACCTCACTCAAACATTTTGAGGGCAGGTTTCATTTACAGCCCTGCAGTACTTGTCCTTATGAAGTGACCATTAGCACAGGCTTTGAAGCTGCTTTGGCAGGTTATGGCCAGAGGGCGGCAGCCTTTCTATGTTCCCCACCCTGGTAACTAGGGAAAAAGTCCTTCCAGCCTGGGGTGTTCCTCAGTTATAAATTAGAGTGGAATGTGCCCAGATAAACCCACAAATGCTGATGTTTCCTTACTTTTGTTTGTTTTCTAAATTAAATTTATATTTTTTTACTGAAGTAATATTCCATTTTGTGCATGGACCACTGCTTCTTGGTGCCTTCCTCGGCTGAGGGACATTTTCCTGGCTTCCAGGTGTTGGCTATGGTAAATATTGCTGGAGTGCAGGCTTGCCAGCCTGAGACTCTTAGATTCTCATTTTCTCAGGTGATAGGCCCAGCAGTGCGTGTGATTGATTGACTGGTAGCACAGTGTTTCCCTTTTCAGAGCACCTCCTTTGTGTTTTCATTAGTGGCTCTTACGACGTCCCCCTTAGAACTGAGGGTACGCATTTCTCCACAATCCCTTCGGCATTTATTGTTTGCAGCATTTTCACTAATGGCCCTTCCGACGGCTGTGAGCTGGTAGTTTCTTGTAATTTGGGTTTGCATGTCTTTAAAAATTCCTAAAATTCATCATTATTATATGCCTTTATCTTTTCTGTTAAAAAAATGAAAAAAATTGTGAGTACAATAGAAGTCTTGAAATCGTCTTCTTGCAAGGTTGCCCTCTTTTGAATTTTTTTGGTCGATTTCCCACCCCAGGATAATTTCGGAGGGCAAGTGTCATTTACAGAACTGCAAGTTTGGTGAACATTTAGTGACCTTTAGCAATGGGTTTAAAGCTGCTGTTTTGGGAAATGGCCACAAGGAGGAAGCATTACTCCATTCCCAAACCTGGGCACGAGGGCAGCCGAGCCTTTCTGGATGTCGTGTTCCTAGGTTGTAAATTAGAATGGAATGTGCCAGGAGAAACCCCCATAAGTTTATGTCTCATTACTTCTTCTTGGTTTTTAAAATTTTTTAATCGGGGTAAAGATTAGAATATTGTTTGTCCTGGGTGTACACAATCTGGTTCATTTGTACATTATATATGTCTATTCACGTACAGATCCTCTTCCCATGGAAAATATTACAGAGTGTTCCGTAGACCTCCCTTGCTAGATGGTCGGTCTTTTTGAGCTATGTATATAATATATATTGGTATATGTATACTACCACTAATCTTGATTTATCCCCCCCACCTTTCCTTTCAGATGAGCATAGCTTGTTTTCTAAGTCTGTGAGTGTCATTCTCTGTGGAAATATGTTCATTTGTGTCAGTCATTAGATAACGCCTATAAGTGATATCATAGGATGTAGGTCTTTTGCTTTCCGACTTACCCCATGTTTTGTGACTATCTCCAGGCTCATCTGCGGTGCCTCAAAGAGCAGTGTTTCATTGTTTTCCATGGCTAATATTCCACTGTGTACATGGACCACTTCTGCTTTATCCTTTCACCTGTGGATGGACATTTTGGTTGCTTCACTGTCTTGGATATTGTGAATAAGACGGCACTGCAGCTGTTGCAGCCTTTGTCTTCTCGATCCTGGTTTTCTCAGGTGAGAGGCCCAGTGGTGAACCTGCTGGATTGAATGGTACCTCAATTTTTACTTTCAAACGCAGCTCCTTTCTGTTCTCATTATTGGCTCTTACCACTTTACATCTCTCCAGCAGGTAGAGGGTACACAGTTCTCTAAAACCCCTTCAGCATTTATTGTTTGCAGACTTTTTGCTGATGGTCAGTCGACTAGTGTGAGTTGAAAGCTCCTTGTAGATTTTATTACATGAGTCTAACAGTTCCCGAGGTTGAGCTTTTATCCATTTTCCTTTGTTTTCAAAGAGGGTGAGTAAAACGTAACTCTATATACTACCTTCTTGAAAAATTTGCCTGTTTTGCATTTTTTTTGTCCATTCCCTACTTCAGCACAATTTTTTTTTTTACGGCAGGTGTCCTTTACAGCCCTGAGTCCTTGAGAATGTTAAGTGAACATTAGCTGTGGGTTGAAAGCCGCTCTTGTGGGAAACGGCCACAAGGCGGCAGCATTTCTCCTTATCCAAATCTGGTTACTAGCGCAACAGAGACTTAATGGAATTGGTGCTCTAGGTTGTAAATTAGAACGGAATGTGCCCGGAAAAAGCCCTTTTAGTATCTGTCTCAGTACTTCTTGTTCGTCTTTTTAACTTAATTTTATACTTTATCACAGCTAATTTGAATACAAAGGTTTGCTTCTTCTACGTGTGCAAGATGTGGTTCTTTCACCCCTATACATGTATCTATTCTTCTTCGCATCCCTTCCCCATGTAGGTTATGACCCAATGGTGAGTAGTGTTCTCCTGCTATTCCGTAGGTGTTTGGTGATTATATATTTCATATGGTTTGTATATCTCTGTTAACCCCAATATCGTAGTGTATCCAATCCTCACACCATTCCATTTGGTGAACAATAAGTTTTTTTAATGAACCTGTGGTTGCCTTTCTCTGTGGAATTATCTTCATTGGTATCAATTTTTAGGTAACACCTAAAAGTGACATGATAGGATATGTGTCTTTTGCTTTCTCACTTACTACAAGTTCCGTGATTACTTCTAAACTCGCCTATGGTGCTGCAAATGGCATTGTTTCATGTTTTCACTAGCGAATATTCCATCTGTATATGTTGCAGTTCTTTTTGTCCACCCATCTGTTGGTGGACTTTTTGGATACTTCCATATCTTGGCTATTGTAATACTGTGCAAAGCAGATTTGCCTGCCTGTGTCTTTCCAATTATGTCTTGTTAGATTGTACGTCCAGGAATGGGCCTGCTGGATCATATCGTAGCTCAATGTATACCTTTTATAGGCACCTCCATTCTGTTCTCATTAGTGGCTCTTTACAAGGTACGTCCCACTTAATGTTGAGGGTATGCATTTCTCCACAACACCTTCAGCATCTGTTGTTTGTAGTTTTCTTGCTGATGGTTATTCTGACCAGTGTGAGCTGATACCTCTTTGTGGTTGAATTTGCATGTGTCTCGTAATCCATTGAAATTGCGCTTTAAAGCATGTCCTTTTTATTTTTCAAGCTGTGATTACTGCTTAGTTCTTCAAAGAGTTTTCTTAAAGTATGTGTCACATTTTGAAGAGTTTTGGCCATTACCTCACTCAAACATTTTGAGGGCAGGTTTCATTTACAGCCCTGCAGTACTTGTTCTTATGAAGTGACCATTAGCACAGGCTTTGAAGCTGCTTTGGCAGGTTATGGCCAGAGGGCGGCAGCCTTTCTATGTTCCCCACCCTGGTAACTGGGGAAAAAGTCCTTCCAGCCTGGGGTGTTCCTCAGTTATAAATTAGAGTGGAATGTGCCCAGATAAACCCACAAATGCTGATGTTTCCTTACTTTTGTTTGTTTTCTAAATTAAATTTATATTTTTTTACTGAAGTAATATTCCATTTTGTGCATGGACCACTGCTTCTTGGTGCCTTCCTCGGCTGAGGGACATTTTCCTGGCTTCCAGGTGTTGGCTATGGTAAATATTGCTGGAGTGCAGGCTTGCCAGCCTGAGACTCTTAGATTCTCATTTTCTCAGGGGATAGGCCCAGCAGTGCGTGTGATTGATTGACTGGTAGCACAGTGTTTCCCTTTTCAGAGCACCTCCTTTGTGTTTTCATTAGTGGCTCTTACGACGTCCCCCTTAGAACTGAGGGTACGCATTTCTCCACAATCCCTTCGGCATTTATTGTTGGCAGCATTTTCGCTAATGGCCCTTCCGACGGCTGTGAGCTGGTAGTTTCTTGTAATTTGGGTTTGCATGTCTTTAAAAATTCCTAAAATTCATCATTATTATATGCCTTTATCTTTTCTGTTAAAAAAATGAAAAAAATTGTGAGTACAATAGAAGTCTTGAAATCGTCTTCTTGCAAGGTTGCCCTCTTTTGAATTTTTTTGGTCGATTTCCCACCCCAGGATAATTTCGGAGGGCAAGTGTCATTTACAGAACTGCAAGTTTGGTGAACATTTAGTGACCTTTAGCAATGGGTTTAAAGCTGCTGTTTTGGGAAATGGCCACAAGGAGGAAGCATTACTCCATTCCCAAACCTGGGCACGAGGGCAGCCGAGCCTTTCTGGATGTCGTGTTCCTAGGTTGTAAATTAGAATGGAATGTGCCAGGAGAAACCCCCATAAGTTTATGTCTCATTACTTCTTCTTGGTTTTTAAAATTTTTTAATCGGGGTAAAGATTAGAATATTGTTTGTCCTGGGTGTACACAATCTGGTTCATTTGTACATTATATATGTCTATTCACGTACAGATCCTCTTCCCATGGAAAATATTACAGAGTGTTCCGTAGACCTCCCTTGCTAGATGGTCGGTCTTTTTGAGCTATGTATATAATATATATTGGTATATGTATACTACCACTAATCTTGATTTATCCCCCCCACCTTTCCTTTCAGATGAGCATAGCTTGTTTTCTAAGTCTGTGAGTGTCTTTCTCTGTGGAAATATGTTCATTTGTGTCAGTCATTAGATAACGCCTATAAGTGATATCATAGGAAGTAGGTCTTTTGCTTTCCGACTTACCCCATGTTTTGTGACTATCTCCAGGCTCATCTGCGGTGCCTCAAAGAGCAGTGTTTCATTGTTTTCCATGGCTAATATTCCACTGTGTACATGGACCACTTCTGCTTTATCCTTTCACCTGTGGATGGACATTTTGGTTGCTTCACTGTCTTGGATATTGTGAATAAGACGGCACTGCAGCTGTTGCAGCCTTTGTCTTCTCGATCCTGGTTTTCTCAGGTGAGAGGCCCAGTGGTGAACCTGCTGGATTGAATGGTACCTCAATTTTTACTTTCAAACGCAGCTCCTTTCTGTTCTCATTATTGGCTCTTACCACTTTACATCTCTCCAGCAGGTAGAGGGTACACAGTTCTCTAAAACCCCTTCAGCATTTATTGTTTGCAGACTTTTTGCTGATGGTCAGTCGACTAGTGTGAGTTGAAAGCTCCTTGTAGATTTTATTACATGAGTCTAACAGTTCCCGAGGTTGAGCTTTTATCCATTTTCCTTTGTTTTCAAAGAGGGTGAGTAAAACGTAACTCTATATACTACCTTCTTGAAAAATGTGCCTGTTTTGCATTTTTTTTGTCCATTCCCTACTTCAGCACAATTTTTTTTTTTACGGCAGGTGTCCTTTACAGCCCTGAGTCCTTGAGAATGTTAAGTGAACATTAGCTGTGGGTTGAAACCCGCTCTTGTGGGAAACGGCCACAAGGCGGCAGCATTTCTCCTTATCCAAATCTGGTTACTAGCGCAACAGAGACTTAATGGAATTGGTGCTCTAGGTTGTAAATTAGAACGGAATGTGCCCGGAAAAAGCCCTTTTAGTATCTGTCTCAGTACTTCTTGTTCGTCTTTTTAACTTAATTTTATACTTTATCACAGCTAATTTGAATACAAAGGTTTGTTTCTTCTACGTGTGCAAGATGTGGTTCTTTCACCCCTATACATGTATCTATTCTTCTTCGCATCCCTTCCCCATGTAGGTTATGACCCAATGGTGAGTAGTGTTCTCCTGCTATTCCGTAGGTGTTTGGTGATTATATATTTCATATGGTTTGTATATCTCTGTTAACCCCAATATCGTAGTGTATCCAATCCTCACACCATTCCATTTGGTGAACAATAAGTTTTTTTAATGAACCTGTGGTTGCCTTTCTCTGTGGAATTATCTTCATTGGTATCAATTTTTAGGTAACACCTAAAAGTGACATGATAGGATATGTGTCTTTTGCTTTCTCACTTACTACAAGTTCCGTGATTACTTCTAAACTCGCCTATGGTGCTGCAAATGGCATTGTTTCATTTTTTCACTAGCGAATATTCCATCTGTATATGTTGCAGTTCTTTTTGTCCACCCATCTGTTGGTGGACTTTTTGGTTACTTCCATATCTTGGCTATTGTAATACTGTGCAAAGCAGATTTGCCTGCCTGTGTCTTTCCAATTATGTCTTGTTAGATTATACGTCCACGAATGGGCCTGCTGGATCATATCGTAGCTCAATGTATACCTTTTATAGGCACCTCCATTCTGTTCTCATTAGTGGCTCTTTACAAGGTACGTCCCACTTAATGTTGAGGGTATGCATTTCTCCACAACACCTTCAGCATCTGTTGTTTGTCGTTTTCTTGCTGACGGTTATTCTGACCAGTGTGAGCTGATACCTCTTTGTGGTTGAATTTGCATGTGTCTCGTAATCCATTGAAATTGCGCTTTAAAGCATGTCCTTTTTATTTTTCAAGCTGTGATTACTGCTTAGTTCTTCAAAGAGTTTTCTTAAAGTATGTGTCACATTTTGAAGAGTTTTGGCCATTACCTCACTCAAACATTTTGAGGGCAGGTTTCATTTACAGCCCTGCAGTACTTGTTCTTATGAAGTGACCATTAGCACAGGCTTTGAAGCTGCTTTGGCAGGTTATGGCCAGAGGGCGGCAGCCTTTCTATGTTCCCCACCCTGGTAACTGGGGAAAAAGTCCTTCCAGCCTGGGGTGTTCCTCAGTTATAAATTAGAGTGGAATGTGCCCAGATAAACCCACAAATGCTGATGTTTCCTTACTTTTGTTTGTTTTCTAAATTAAATTTATATTTTTTACTGAAGTAATATTCCATTTTGTGCATGGACCACTGCTTCTTGGTGCC
Source organism: Balaenoptera borealis (assembly GCF_965194805.1). Lineage (NCBI taxonomy): Eukaryota > Metazoa > Chordata > Mammalia > Artiodactyla > Balaenopteridae > Balaenoptera > Balaenoptera borealis. The sequence goes on along the minus strand of NW_028122042.1, from coordinate 11,859 downwards.
TTCCTCGGCTGAGGGACATTTTCCTGGCTTCCAGGTGTTGGCTATGGTAAATATTGCTGGAGTGCAGGCTTGCCAGCCTGAGACTCTTAGATTCTCATTTTCTCAGGGGATAGGCCCAGCAGTGCGTGTGATTGATTGACTGGTAGCACAGTGTTTCCCTTTTCAGAGCACCTCCTTTGTGTTTTCATTAGTGGCTCTTACGACGTCCCCCTTAGGACTGAGGGTACGCATTTCTCCACAATCCCTTCGGCATTTATTGTTTGCAGCATTTTCGCTAATGGCCCTTCCGAGGGCTGTGAGCTGGTAGTTTCTTGTAATTTGGGTTTGCATGTCTTTAAAAATTCCTAAAATTCATCATTATTATATGCCTTTATCTTTTCTGTTAAAAAAATGAAAAAAATTGTGAGTACAATAGAAGTCTTGAAATCGTCTTCTTGCAAGGTTGCCCTCTTTTGAATTTTTTTGGTCGATTTCCCACCCCAGGATAATTTCGGAGGGCAAGTGTCATTTACAGAACTGCAAGTTTGGTGAACATTTAGTGACCTTTAGCAATGGGTTTAAAGCTGCTGTTTTGGGAAATGGCCACAAGGAGGAAGCATTACTCCATTCCCAAACCTGGGCACGAGGGCAGCCGAGCCTTTCTGGATGTCGTGTTCCTAGGTTGTAAATTAGAATGGAATGTGCCAGGAGAAACCCCCATAAGTTTATGTCTCATTACTTCTTCTTGGTTTTTAAAATTTTTTAATCGGGGTAAAGATTAGAATATTGTTTGTCCTGGGTGTACACAATCTGGTTCATTTGTACATTATATATGTCTATTCACGTACAGATCCTCTTCCCATGGAAAATATTACAGAGTGTTCCGTAGACCTCCCTTGCTAGATGGTCGGTCTTTTTGAGCTATGTATATAATATATATTGGTATATGTATACTACCACTAATCTTGATTTATCCCCCCCACCTTTCCTTTCAGATGAGCATAGCTTGTTTTCTAAGTCTGTGAGTGTCTTTCTCTGTGGAAATATGTTCATTTGTGTCAGTCATTAGATAACGCCTATAAGTGATATCATAGGATGTAGGTCTTTTGCTTTCCGACTTACCCCATGTTTTGTGACTATCTCCAGGCTCATCTGCGGTGCCTCAAAGAGCAGTGTTTCATTGTTTTCCATGGCTAATATTCCACTGTGTACATGGACCACTTCTGCTTTATCCTTTCACCTGTGGATGGACATTTTGGTTGCTTCACTGTCTTGGATATTGTGAATAAGACGGCACTGCAGCTGTTGCAGCCTTTGTCTTCTCGATCCTGGTTTTCTCAGGTGAGAGGCCCAGTGGTGAACCTGCTGGATTGAATGGTACCTCAATTTTTACTTTCAAACGCAGCTCCTTTCTGTTCTCATTATTGGCTCTTACCACTTTACATCTCTCCAGCAGGTAGAGGGTACACAGTTCTCTAAAACCCCTTCAGCATTTATTGTTTGCAGACTTTTTTGCTGATGGTCAGTCGACTAGTGTGAGTTGAAAGCTCCTTGTAGATTTTATTACATGAGTCTAACAGTTCCCGAGGTTGAGCTTTTATCCATTTTCCTTTGTTTTCAAAGAGGGTGAGTAAAACGTAACTCTATATACTACCTTCTTGAAAAATGTGCCTGTTTTGCCTTTTTTTTGTCCATTCCCTACTTCAGCACAATTTTTTTTACGGCAGGTGTCCTTTACAGCCCTGAGTCCTTGAGAATGTTAAGTGAACATTAGCTGTGGGTTGAAAGCCGCTCTTGTGGGAAACGGCCACAAGGCGGCAGCATTTCTCCTTATCCAAATCTGGTTACTAGCGCAACAGAGACTTAATGGAATTGGTGCTCTAGGTTGTAAATTAGAACGGAATGTGCCCGGAAAAAGCCCTTTTAGTATCTGTCTCAGTACTTCTTGTTCGTCTTTTTAACTTAATTTTATACTTTATCACAGCTAATTTGAATACAAAGGTTTGTTTCTTCTACGTGTGCAAGATGTGGTTCTTTCACCCCTATACATGTATCTATTCTTCTTCGCATCCTTTCCCCATGTAGGTTATGACCCAACGGTGAGTAGTGTTCTCCTGCTATTCCGTAGGTGTTTGGTGATTATATATTTCGTGTGGTTTGTATATCTCTGTTAACCCCAATATCGTAGTGTATCCAATCCTCACACCATTCCATTTGGTGAACAATAAGTTTTTTTAATGAACCTGTGGTTGCCTTTCTCTGTGGAATTATCTTCATTGGTATCAATTTTTAGGTAACACCTAAAAGTGACATCATAGGATATGTGTCTTTTGCTTTCTCACTTACTACAAGTTCCGTGATTACTTCTAAACTCGCCTATGGTGCTGCAAATGGCATTGTTTCATTTTTTCACTAGCGAATATTCCATCTGTATATGTTGCAGTTCTTTTTGTCCACCCATCTGTTGGTGGACTTTTTGGTTACTTCCATATCTTGGCTATTGTAATACTGTGCAAAGCAGATTTGCCTGCCTGTGTCTTTCCAATTATGTCTTGTTAGATTATACGTCCAGGAATGGGCCTGCTGGATCATATCGTAGCTCAATGTATACCTTTTATAGGCACCTCCATTCTGTTCTCATTAGTGGCTCTTTACAAGGTACGTCCCACTTAATGTTGAGGGTATGCATTTCTCCACAACACCTTCAGCATCTGTTGTTTGTCGTTTTCTTGCTGACGGTTATTCTGACCAGTGTGAGCTGATACCTCTTTGTGGTTGAATTTGCATGTGTCTCGTAATCCATTGAAATTGCGCTTTAAAGCATGTCCTTTTTCTTTTTCAAGCTGTGATTACTGCTTAGTTCTTCAAAGAGTTTTCTTAAAGTATGTGTCACATTTTGAAGAGTTTTGGCCATTACCTCACTCAAACATTTTGAGGGCAGGTTTCATTTACAGCCCTGCAGTACTTGTTCTTATGAAGTGACCATTAGCACAGGCTTTGAAGCTGCTTTGGCAGGTTATGGCCAGAGGGCGGCAGCCTTTCTATGTTCCCCACCCTGGTAACTGGGGAAAAAGTCCTTCCAGCCTGGGGTGTTCCTCAGTTATAAATTAGAGTGGAATGTGCCCAGATAAACCCACAAATGCTGATGTTTCCTTACTTTTGTTTGTTTTCTAAATTAAATTTATATTTTTTTACTGAAGTAATATTCCATTTTGTGCATGGACCACTGCTTCTTGGTGCCTTCCTCGGCTGAGGGACATTTTCCTGGCTTCCAGGTGTTGGCTATGGTAAATATTGCTGGAGTGCAGGCTTGCCAGCCTGAGACTCTTAGATTCTCATTTTCTCAGGGGATAGGCCCAGCAGTGCGTGTGATTGATTGACTGGTAGCACAGTGTTTCCCTTTTCAGAGCACCTCCTTTGTGTTTTCATTAGTGGCTCTTACGACGTCCCCCTTAGAACTGAGGGTACGCATTTCTCCACAATCCCTTCGGCATTTATTGTTGGCAGCATTTTCGCTAATGGCCCTTCCGAGGGCTGTGAGCTGGTAGTTTCTTGTAATTTGGGTTTGCATGTCTTTAAAAATTCCTAAAATTCATCATTATTATATGCCTTTATCTTTTCTGTTAAAAAAATGAAAAAAATTGTGAGTACAATAGAAGTCTTGAAATCGTCTTCTTGCAAGGTTGCCCTCTTTTGAATTTTTTTGGTCGATTTCCCACCCCAGGATAATTTCGGAGGGCAAGTGTCATTTACAGAACTGCAAGTTTGGTGAACATTTAGTGACCTTTAGCAATGGGTTTAAAGCTGCTGTTTTGGGAAATGGCCACAAGGAGGAAGCATTACTCCATTCCCAAACCTGGGCACGAGGGCAGCCGAGCCTTTCTGGATGTCGTGTTCCTAGGTTGTAAATTAGAATGGAATGTGCCAGGAGAAACCCCCATAAGTTTATGTCTCATTACTTCTTCTTGGTTTTTAAAATTTTTTAATCGGGGTAAAGATTAGAATATTGTTTGTCCTGGGTGTACACAATCTGGTTCATTTGTACATTATATATGTCTATTCACGTACAGATCCTCTTCCCATGGAAAATATTACAGAGTGTTCCGTAGACCTCCCTTGCTAGATGGTCGGTCTTTTTGAGCTATGTATATAATATATATTGGTATATGTATACTACCACTAATCTTGATTTATCCCCCCCACCTTTCCTTTCAGATGAGCATAGCTTGTTTTCTAAGTCTGTGAGTGTCTTTCTCTGTGGAAATATGTTCATTTGTGTCAGTCATTAGATAACGCCTATAAGTGATATCATAGGATGTAGGTCTTTTGCTTTCCGACTTACCCCATGTTTTGTGACTATCTCCAGGCTCATCTGCGGTGCCTCAAAGAGCAGTGTTTCATTGTTTTCCATGGCTAATATTCCACTGTGTACATGGACCACTTCTGCTTTATCCTTTCACCTGTGGATGGACATTTTGGTTGCTTCACTGTCTTGGATATTGTGAATAAGACGGCACTGCAGCTGTTGCAGCCTTTGTCTTCTCGATCCTGGTTTTCTCAGGTGAGAGGCCCAGTGGTGAACCTGCTGGATTGAATGGTACCTCAATTTTTACTTTCAAACGCAGCTCCTTTCTGTTCTCATTATTGGCTCTTACCACTTTACATCTCTCCAGCAGGTAGAGGGTACACAGTTCTCTAAAACCCCTTCAGCATTTATTGTTTGCAGACTTTTTTGCTGATGGTCAGTCGACTAGTGTGAGTTGAAAGCTCCTTGTAGATTTTATTACATGAGTCTAACAGTTCCCGAGGTTGAGCTTTTATCCATTTTCCTTTGTTTTCAAAGAGGGTGAGTAAAACGTAACTCTATATACTACCTTCTTGAAAAATGTGCCTGTTTTGCCTTTTTTTTGTCCATTCCCTACTTCAGCACAATTTTTTTTACGGCAGGTGTCCTTTACAGCCCTGAGTCCTTGAGAATGTTAAGTGAACATTAGCTGTGGGTTGAAAGCCGCTCTTGTGGGAAACGGCCACAAGGCGGCAGCATTTCTCCTTATCCAAATCTGGTTACTAGCGCAACAGAGACTTAATGGAATTGGTGCTCTAGGTTGTAAATTAGAACGGAATGTGCCCGGAAAAAGCCCTTTTAGTATCTGTCTCAGTACTTCTTGTTCGTCTTTTTAACTTAATTTTATACTTTATCACAGCTAATTTGAATACAAAGGTTTGTTTCTTCTACGTGTGCAAGATGTGGTTCTTTCACCCCTATACATGTATCTATTCTTCTTCGCATCCTTTCCCCATGTAGGTTATGACCCAATGGTGAGTAGTGTTCTCCTGCTATTCCGTAGGTGTTTGGTGATTATATATTTCATATGGTTTGTATATCTCTGTTAACCCCAATATCGTAGTGTATCCAATCCTCACACCATTCCATTTGGTGAACAATAAGTTTTTTTAATGAACCTGTGGTTGCCTTTCTCTGTGGAATTATCTTCATTGGTATCAATTTTTAGGTAACACCTAAAAGTGACATGATAGGATATGTGTCTTTTGCTTTCTCACTTACTACAAGTTCCGTGATTACTTCTAAACTCGCCTATGGTGCTGCAAATGGCATTGTTTCATTTTTTCACTAGCGAATATTCCATCTGTATATGTTGCAGTTCTTTTTGTCCACCCATCTGTTGGTGGACTTTTTGGTTACTTCCATATCTTGGCTATTGTAATACTGTGCAAAGCAGATTTGCCTGCCTGTGTCTTTCCAATTATGTCTTGTTAGATTATACGTCCAGGAATGGGCCTGCTGGATCATATCGTAGCTCAATGTATACCTTTTATAGGCACCTCCATTCTGTTCTCATTAGTGGCTCTTTACAAGGTACGTCCCACTTAATGTTGAGGGTATGCATTTCTCCACAACACCTTCAGCATCTGTTGTTTGTCGTTTTCTTGCTGACGGTTATTCTGACCAGTGTGAGCTGATACCTCTTTGTGGTTGAATTTGCATGTGTCTCGTAATCCATTGAAATTGCGCTTTAAAGCATGTCCTTTTTATTTTTCAAGCTGTGATTACTGCTTAGTTCTTCAAAGAGTTTTCTTAAAGTATGTGTCACATTTTGAAGAGTTTTGGCCATTACCTCACTCAAACATTTTGAGGGCAGGTTTCATTTACAGCCCTGCAGTACTTGTCCTTATGAAGTGACCATTAGCACAGGCTTTGAAGCTGCTTTGGCAGGTTATGGCCAGAGGGCGGCAGCCTTTCTATGTTCCCCACCCTGGTAACTAGGGAAAAAGTCCTTCCAGCCTGGGGTGTTCCTCAGTTATAAATTAGAGTGGAATGTGCCCAGATAAACCCACAAATGCTGATGTTTCCTTACTTTTGTTTGTTTTCTAAATTAAATTTATATTTTTTTACTGAAGTAATATTCCATTTTGTGCATGGACCACTGCTTCTTGGTGCCTTCCTCGGCTGAGGGACATTTTCCTGGCTTCCAGGTGTTGGCTATGGTAAATATTGCTGGAGTGCAGGCTTGCCAGCCTGAGACTCTTAGATTCTCATTTTCTCAGGGGATAGGCCCAGCAGTGCGTGTGATTGATTGACTGGTAGCACAGTGTTTCCCTTTTCAGAGCACCTCCTTTGTGTTTTCATTAGTGGCTCTTACGACGTCCCCCTTAGAACTGAGGGTACGCATTTCTCCACAATCCCTTCGGCATTTATTGTTGGCAGCATTTTCGCTAATGGCCCTTCCGACGGCTGTGAGCTGGTAGTTTCTTGTAATTTGGGTTTGCATGTCTTTAAAAATTCCTAAAATTCATCATTATTATATGCCTTTATCTTTTCTGTTAAAAAAATGAAAAAAATTGTGAGTACAATAGAAGTCTTGAAATCGTCTTCTTGCAAGGTTGCCCTCTTTTGAATTTTTTTGGTCGATTTCCCACCCCAGGATAATTTCGGAGGGCAAGTGTCATTTACAGAACTGCAAGTTTGGTGAACATTTAGTGACCTTTAGCAATGGGTTTAAAGCTGCTGTTTTGGGAAATGGCCACAAGGAGGAAGCATTACTCCATTCCCAAACCTGGGCACGAGGGCAGCCGAGCCTTTCTGGATGTCGTGTTCCTAGGTTGTAAATTAGAATGGAATGTGCCAGGAGAAACCCCCATAAGTTTATGTCTCATTACTTCTTCTTGGTTTTTAAAATTTTTTAATCGGGGTAAAGATTAGAATATTGTTTGTCCTGGGTGTACACAATCTGGTTCATTTGTACATTATATATGTCTATTCACGTACAGATCCTCTTCCCATGGAAAATATTACAGAGTGTTCCGTAGACCTCCCTTGCTAGATGGTCGGTCTTTTTGAGCTATGTATATAATATATATTGGTATATGTATACTACCACTAATCTTGATTTATCCCCCCCACCTTTCCTTTCAGATGAGCATAGCTTGTTTTCTAAGTCTGTGAGTGTCTTTCTCTGTGGAAATATGTTCATTTGTGTCAGTCATTAGATAACGCCTATAAGTGATATCATAGGATGTAGGTCTTTTGCTTTCCGACTTACCCCATGTTTTGTGACTATCTCCAGGCTCATCTGCGGTGCCTCAAAGAGCAGTGTTTCATTGTTTTCCATGGCTAATATTCCACTGTGTACATGGACCACTTCTGCTTTATCCTTTCACCTGTGGATGGACATTTTGGTTGCTTCACTGTCTTGGATATTGTGAATAAGACGGCACTGCAGCTGTTGCAGCCTTTGTCTTCTCGATCCTGGTTTTCTCAGGTGAGAGGCCCAGTGGTGAACCTGCTGGATTGAATGGTACCTCAATTTTTACTTTCAAACGCAGCTCCTTTCTGTTCTCATTATTGGCTCTTACCACTTTACATCTCTCCAGCAGGTAGAGGGTACACAGTTCTCTAAAACCCCTTCAGCATTTATTGTTTGCAGACTTTTTTGCTGATGGTCAGTCGACTAGTGTGAGTTGAAAGCTCCTTGTAGATTTTATTACATGAGTCTAACAGTTCCCGAGGTTGAGCTTTTATCCATTTTCCTTTGTTTTCAAAGAGGGTGAGTAAAACGTAACTCTATATACTACCTTCTTGAAAAATGTGCCTGTTTTGCCTTTTTTTTGTCCATTCCCTACTTCAGCACAATTTTTTTTACGGCAGGTGTCCTTTACAGCCCTGAGTCCTTGAGAATGTTAAGTGAACATTAGCTGTGGGTTGAAAGCCGCTCTTGTGGGAAACGGCCACAAGGCGGCAGCATTTCTCCTTATCCAAATCTGGTTACTAGCGCAACAGAGACTTAATGGAATTGGTGCTCTAGGTTGTAAATTAGAACGGAATGTGCCCGGAAAAAGCCCTTTTAGTATCTGTCTCAGTACTTCTTGTTCGTCTTTTTAACTTAATTTTATACTTTATCACAGCTAATTTGAATACAAAGGTTTGTTTCTTCTACGTGTGCAAGATGTGGTTCTTTCACCCCTATACATGTATCTATTCTTCTTCGCATCCTTTCCCCATGTAGGTTATGACCCAATGGTGAGTAGTGTTCTCCTGCTATTCCGTAGGTGTTTGGTGATTATATATTTCATATGGTTTGTATATCTCTGTTAACCCCAATATCGTAGTGTATCCAATCCTCACACCATTCCATTTGGTGAACAATAAGTTTTTTTAATGAACCTGTGGTTGCCTTTCTCTGTGGAATTATCTTCATTGGTATCAATTTTTAGGTAACACCTAAAAGTGACATGATAGGATATGTGTCTTTTGCTTTCTCACTTACTACAAGTTCCGTGATTACTTCTAAACTCGCCTATGGTGCTGCAAATGGCATTGTTTCATTTTTTCACTAGCGAATATTCCATCTGTATATGTTGCAGTTCTTTTTGTCCACCCATCTGTTGGTGGACTTTTTGGTTACTTCCATATCTTGGCTATTGTAATACTGTGCAAAGCAGATTTGCCTGCCTGTGTCTTTCCAATTATGTCTTGTTAGATTATACGTCCAGGAATGGGCCTGCTGGATCATATCGTAGCTCAATGTATACCTTTTATAGGCACCTCCATTCTGTTCTCATTAGTGGCTCTTTACAAGGTACGTCCCACTTAATGTTGAGGGTATGCATTTCTCCACAACACCTTCAGCATCTGTTGTTTGTCGTTTTCTTGCTGACGGTTATTCTGACCAGTGTGAGCTGATACCTCTTTGTGGTTGAATTTGCATGTGTCTCGTAATCCATTGAAATTGCGCTTTAAAGCATGTCCTTTTTATTTTTCAAGCTGTGATTACTGCTTAGTTCTTCAAAGAGTTTTCTTAAAGTATGTGTCACATTTTGAAGAGTTTTGGCCATTACCTCACTCAAACATTTTGAGGGCAGGTTTCATTTACAGCCCTGCAGTACTTGTCCTTATGAAGTGACCATTAGCACAGGCTTTGAAGCTGCTTTGGCAGGTTATGGCCAGAGGGCGGCAGCCTTTCTATGTTCCCCACCCTGGTAACTAGGGAAAAAGTCCTTCCAGCCTGGGGTGTTCCTCAGTTATAAATTAGAGTGGAATGTGCCCAGATAAACCCACAAATGCTGATGTTTCCTTACTTTTGTTTGTTTTCTAAATTAAATTTATATTTTTTTACTGAAGTAATATTCCATTTTGTGCATGGACCACTGCTTCTTGGTGCCTTCCTCGGCTGAGGGACATTTTCCTGGCTTCCAGGTGTTGGCTATGGTAAATATTGCTGGAGTGCAGGCTTGCCAGCCTGAGACTCTTAGATTCTCATTTTCTCAGGGGATAGGCCCAGCAGTGCGTGTGATTGATTGACTGGTAGCACAGTGTTTCCCTTTTCAGAGCACCTCCTTTGTGTTTTCATTAGTGGCTCTTACGACGTCCCCCTTAGAACTGAGGGTACGCATTTCTCCACAATCCCTTCGGCATTTATTGTTTGCAGCATTTTCGCTAATGGCCCTTCCGAGGGCTGTGAGCTGGTAGTTTCTTGTAATTTGGGTTTGCATGTCTTTAAAAATTCCTAAAATTCATCATTATTATATGCCTTTATCTTTTCTGTTAAAAAAATGAAAAAAATTGTGAGTACAATAGAAGTCTTGAAATCGTCTTCTTGCAAGGTTGCCCTCTTTTGAATTTTTTTGGTCGATTTCCCACCCCAGGATAATTTCGGAGGGCAAGTGTCATTTACAGAACTGCAAGTTTGGTGAACATTTAGTGACCTTTAGCAATGGGTTTAAAGCTGCTGTTTTGGGAAATGGCCACAAGGAGGAAGCATTACTCCATTCCCAAACCTGGGCACGAGGGCAGCCGAGCCTTTCTGGATGTCGTGTTCCTAGGTTGTAAATTAGAATGGAATGTGCCAGGAGAAACCCCCATAAGTTTATGTCTCATTACTTCTTCTTGGTTTTTAAAATTTTTTAATCGGGGTAAAGATTAGAATATTGTTTGTCCTGGGTGTACACAATCTGGTTCATTTGTACATTATATATGTCTATTCACGTACAGATCCTCTTCCCATGGAAAATATTACAGAGTGTTCCGTAGACCTCCCTTGCTAGATGGTCGGTCTTTTTGAGCTATGTATATAATATATATTGGTATATGTATACTACCACTAATCTTGATTTATCCCCCCCACCTTTCCTTTCAGATGAGCATAGCTTGTTTTCTAAGTCTGTGAGTGTCTTTCTCTGTGGAAATATGTTCATTTGTGTCAGTCATTAGATAACGCCTATAAGTGATATCATAGGATGTAGGTCTTTTGCTTTCCGACTTACCCCATGTTTTGTGACTATCTCCAGGCTCATCTGCGGTGCCTCAAAGAGCAGTGTTTCATTGTTTTCCATGGCTAATATTCCACTGTGTACATGGACCACTTCTGCTTTATCCTTTCACCTGTGGATGGACATTTTGGTTGCTTCACTGTCTTGGATATTGTGAATAAGACGGCACTGCAGCTGTTGCAGCCTTTGTCTTCTCGATCCTGGTTTTCTCAGGTGAGAGGCCCAGTGGTGAACCTGCTGGATTGAATGGTACCTCAATTTTTACTTTCAAACGCAGCTCCTTTCTGTTCTCATTATTGGCTCTTACCACTTTACATCTCTCCAGCAGGTAGAGGGTACACAGTTCTCTAAAACCCCTTCAGCATTTATTGTTTGCAGACTTTTTTGCTGATGGTCAGTCGACTAGTGTGAGTTGAAAGCTCCTTGTAGATTTTATTACATGAGTCTAACAGTTCCCGAGGTTGAGCTTTTATCCATTTTCCTTTGTTTTCAAAGAGGGTGAGTAAAACGTAACTCTATATACTACCTTCTTGAAAAATGTGCCTGTTTTGCCTTTTTTTTGTCCATTCCCTACTTCAGCACAATTTTTTTTACGGCAGGTGTCCTTTACAGCCCTGAGTCCTTGAGAATGTTAAGTGAACATTAGCTGTGGGTTGAAAGCCGCTCTTGTGGGAAACGGCCACAAGGCGGCAGCATTTCTCCTTATCCAAATCTGGTTACTAGCGCAACAGAGACTTAATGGAATTGGTGCTCTAGGTTGTAAATTAGAACGGAATGTGCCCGGAAAAAGCCCTTTTAGTATCTGTCTCAGTACTTCTTGTTCGTCTTTTTAACTTAATTTTATACTTTATCACAGCTAATTTGAATACAAAGGTTTGTTTCTTCTACGTGTGCAAGATGTGGTTCTTTCACCCCTATACATGTATCTATTCTTCTTCGCATCCTTTCCCCATGTAGGTTATGACCCAATGGTGAGTAGTGTTCTCCTGCTATTCCGTAGGTGTTTGGTGATTATATATTTCATATGGTTTGTATATCTCTGTTAACCCCAATATCGTAGTGTATCCAATCCTCACACCATTCCATTTGGTG
>NW_028122043.1:0-49483 GCF_965194805.1 Balaenoptera borealis | reverse complement strand
ATGGACAAAGAAGAAGTGGTAATATGGACAGAATGGAATATCCGTCACGGAAAAAAATAAAAGAATGGCACATGCAGCACCACAGAGGAGCCTAGAGATAATCACACAACGTGAAGTAAGTCAGAATGAGAAAGACAAATGCCCTATGATGTCCCTTATGTTATCTGAAAATTCATAAAAATGAACATATTTCCATAGAGAAAGGCAATCTCAGATTGAGAAGACAAACTTATGGTTAAGCCAAAGAAAACGTGTGAGGAATGGATAAATTAGGATATTGGGGTTAACACACATATACTAATACATATAAAATATATAATCCCCAAAGACCTATGGAATACCAAGAGTGGTCTACTCAACACTCTGTAACAACCTACATGGAAAAGGACCCAAAGATCAATAAATATAGGTATATGTGTAAATGAACAAGATTCTGTACTCCTACAAAAAAAAATTTTTTTTCAATCAAATTTGCTCTGATAAAAACTACAACTTAAAGAGACAGACAAGAATTACGGAGGTTAAACTTATGGGGGTTTGTCCTGGCACATTCCACTCTAATCTGCAACCTAAAACCACAACTTGCAGCGAAGTTCTGTTTCCCTAGCAAGCAGAGTTGGCAACGTAGAAATCCTGCCACCCAAAAGCCGTTTCCTCAAACAGCAGCTTTAAATCTACTGCTAATGGTCACTAATATTCACAAGGACTGCAGGGCTGTAAATGACTCATGCCCTCAAAAAATGTCCTGGGGAAGGGAATGGCCAAAAAAATCCAAACGCAGCAAATTTTTCAAGAAGGCAGTTAGAAGTTGTACGTTTCGCTCAATCTTAAAAAAAAAGTGAAAAGGACACTGATAAACGCAAAACATCAGGAAATATGAGACGCATGCAAATCCAATCTACACAAAGGTATCACCTCACACCAGTCAGAATGACCATCAGCAAAAAGTCTACAAACAATAGATGTTGAAGAAGTTGTGGAGAATAGCGTAACCTCTCGGTCTAAGTGGGATGTAAACTGGTAACGGCCAATAATAGGAACAGAATGGCAGCGCATTTAAAGGTAAAAATTGAGTCACCATATGATCCGGAAGTCCCACTATTGGGCCTTTCACCTGTGAAAGTCAGAATCAAAAAGACACGGGATGGGGCTTCCCTGGTGGTGCAGTGGTTGAGAGTCTGCCTGCCAAGGCAGGGGCCACGGGTTCGATCCCTGGTCTGGGAGGATCCCGCATGCCGCGGAGCAATTGGGCCCGTGAGCCAAAGCTGCTGAGCCTGCGCATCTGGAGCCTGTGCTCCGCAGCGGGAGAGGCCGCGATGGTGGGAGGCCCGCGCACCGTGATGAGGAGTGGCCCCCACTTGCCGCAACTGGAGAAAGCCCTCGCACAGAAACAAGGAACCAGCACAGCCAAAAATAAATAAATAAATTAATTAATTAATTAAAAAAAAAATCTTAAAAAAAAAAAGACACGGGATGGAAAATCGTGTATTGCAGCAGTATTTACAATAGCCAAGACATGGAAGCAAACAAAATGTCCATCAACAGATAAATGGACACAGAAGAAGTGGTACACATACCGAATGGAAGAGTAGCCTCGGGAAAAAAATGAACAATGCCGTTTTCAGGACTACACATGAGCCTAGAAATAATCATATTAGCTTAAGTAAGTCAAGAGGGAATGATAAATATCCTATGATATCTTGTATACATGTTAGCCTAAGGTTGCTACCAATAAACATATTTTCACAGAAAAAGACACTCACAGACTTATAAAACAAACTAATGGTTAGCCAAAATGAAAGGTGGGAGGATGGATAAATTAGGACTATGGGGCTAACATAGATATACTAATGTATGTTAAATGTATATAAACATATAACATATAAACCATATGAATTATATACTCACCAATACATATAAAATATATAAAGACAAAACACCTACCAAATACCAAGGGAGGTCTACTCAACTTTCTGTAATAACATACAAGGTAACAGGATCCGAAGATGACCAGACATATGTATGAATCATTGAGCAGATTCTGTACAGCCAGAAAACCACAACACTCTAATCAAATTTACTCCGATAAGAAATAGAAATTAAATTTAAAAAACAAACATAAGTAAGGTGACATAAACTTCTGGGGGCTTGTCCCAGCACATTCCACTCTAATTTACAACCTTGGAACACTACTTTCAGGAAGACTCTTTTGCACTAGTAACAAGCGTTGAGAACGTAATAATGCTGCCGCCTTGTGGTTGTTTCCCATAACAGCAGCTTTAAACCAAGTGCTAATGGTTGCTTAATAGTCACAAGGACTGCAGGGCTGTAAATGACACCTGCCCTCAACAAATGCCCTGGGGTAGGGAATAGGCAAGAAAATTCTACACATTACAACTTTTTCAAGAAGTCAATACGAAGAGAGGGAAGTTGTAGTCACTCTTTAAAAAAGAAGGAAAAGAAAAAAGAGGACATGCCTAAAGTTCAGTATAAGGAATTATTAGCCACATGCAAATCCAACGTGAAAACGTTTCAGCTCACACCAGTCAAATGACCATCAGCAAAAAGTCTACAAACTATAAATGCTAAGGGCTTTTAGAGAACTCTGTAATTTCTAGATGCTGGTGGAATGTAAAGTGGTAACAGCACTAACGAAAACTGAACGGAGCTGCTTTAAAACGTAAAAATTGAGCTACCATATGATGCGGCAGGGCACCTTTTGGGCCTATAACCTAAGACCACAAGAATCGGAAAGACAGAGGCAGGCAAATGTGCACTGCAGCAATACTGAAATAGCCAAGACATGGAAACACAAAAAAGGTCCATAATCAGATGAATGGACAAAGAAGAAGTGGTAATATGGACAGAATGGAATATCCGTCACGGAAAAAAATAAAAGAATGGCATATGCAGCACCACAGAGGAGCCTAGAGATAATCACACAACGTGAAGTAAGTCAGAATGAGAAAGACAAATGCCCTATGATGTCCCTTATGTTATCTGAAAATTCATAAAAATGAACATATTTCCATAGAGAAAGGCAATCTCAGATTGAGAAGACAAACTTATGGTTAAGCCAAAGAAAACGTGTGAGGAATGGATAAATTAGGATATTGGGGTTAACACACATATACTAATACATATAAAATATATAATCCCCAAAGACCTATGGAATACCAAGAGTGGTCTACTCAACACTCTGTAACAACCTACATGGAAAAGGACCCAAAGATCAATAAATATAGGTATATGTGTAAATGAACAAGATTCTGTACTCCTACAAAAAAAAATTTTTTTTCAATCAAATTTGCTCTGATAAAAACTACAACTTAAAGAGACAGACAAGAATTACGGAGGTTAAACTTATGGGGGTTTGTCCTGGCACATTCCACTCTAATCTGCAACCTAAAACCACAACTTGCAGCGAAGTTCTGTTTCCCTAGCAAGCAGAGTTGGCAACGTAGAAATCCTGCCACCCAAAAGCCGTTTCCTCAAACAGCAGCTTTAAATCTACTGCTAATGGTCACTAATATTCACAAGGACTGCAGGGCTGTAAATGACTCATGCCCTCAAAAAATGTCCTGGGGAAGGGAATGGCCAAAAAAATCCAAACGCAGCAAATTTTTCAAGAAGGCAGTTAGAAGTTGTACGTTTCGCTCAATCTTAAAAAAAAAGTGAAAAGGACACTGATAAACGCAAAACATCAGGAAATATGAGACGCATGCAAATCCAATCTACACAAAGGTATCACCTCACACCAGTCAGAATGACCATCAGCAAAAAGTCTACAAACAATAGATGTTGAAGAAGTTGTGGAGAATAGCGTAACCTCTCGGTCTAAGTGGGATGTAAACTGGTAACGGCCAATAATAGGAACAGAATGGCAGCGCATTTAAAGGTAAAAATTGAGTCACCATATGATCCGGAAGTCCCACTATTGGGCCTTTCACCTGTGAAAGTCAGAATCAAAAAGACACGGGATGGGGCTTCCCTGGTGGTGCAGTGGTTGAGAGTCTGCCTGCCAAGGCAGGGGCCACGGGTTCGATCCCTGGTCTGGGAGGATCCCGCATGCCGCGGAGCAATTGGGCCCGTGAGCCAAAGCTGCTGAGCCTGCGCATCTGGAGCCTGTGCTCCGCAGCGGGAGAGGCCGCGATGGTGGGAGGCCCGCGCACCGTGATGAGGAGTGGCCCCCACTTGCCGCAACTGGAGAAAGCCCTCGCACAGAAACAAGGAACCAGCACAGCCAAAAATAAATAAATTAATTAATTAATTAATTTTAAAAAAAATCTTAAAAAAAAAGAGACACGGGATGGAAAATCGTGTATTGCAGCAGTATTTACAATAGCCAAGACATGGAAGCAAACAAAATGTCCATCAACAGATAAATGGACACAGAAGAAGTGGTACACATACCGAATGGAAGAGTAGCCTCGGGAAAAAAATGAACAATGCCGTTTTCAGGACTACACATGAGCCTAGAAATAATCATATTAGCTTAAGTAAGTCAAGAGGGAATGATAAATATCCTATGATATCTTGTATACATGTTAGCCTAAGGTTGCTACCAATAAACATATTTTCACAGAAAAAGACACTCACAGACTTATAAAACAAACTAATGGTTAGCCAAAATGAAAGGTGGGAGGATGGATAAATTAGGACTATGGGGCTAACATAGATATACTAATGTATGTTAAATGTATATAAACATATAACATATAAACCATATGAATTATATACTCACCAATACATATAAAATATATAAAGACAAAACACCTACCAAATACCAAGGGAGGTCTACTCAACATTCTGTAATAACATACAAGGTAACAGGATCCGAAGATGAACAGACATATGTATGAATCATTGAGCAGATTCTGTACAGCCAGAAAACCACAACACTCTAATCAAATTTACTCCGATAAGAAATAGAAATTAAATTTAAAAAACAAACATAAGTAAGGTGACATAAACTTCTGGGGGCTTGTCCCAGCACATTCCACTCTAATTTACAACCTTGGAACACTACTTTCAGGAAGACTCTTTTGCACTAGTAACAAGCGTTGAGAACGTAATAATGCTGCCGCCTTGTGGTTGTTTCCCATAACAGCAGCTTTAAACCAAGTGCTAATGGTTGCTTAATAGTCACAAGGACTGCAGGGCTGTAAATGACACCTGCCCTCAACAAATGCCCTGGGGTAGGGAATAGGCAAGAAAATTCTACACATTACAACTTTTTCAAGAAGTCAATACGAAGAGAGGGAAGTTGTAGTCACTCTTTAAAAAAGAAGGAAAAGAAAAAAGAGGACATGCCTAAAGTTCAGTATAAGGAATTATTAGCCACATGCAAATCCAACGTGAAAACGTTTCAGCTCACACCAGTCAAATGACCATCAGCAAAAAGTCTACAAACTATAAATGCTAAGGGCTTTTAGAGAACTCTGTAATTTCTAGATGCTGGTGGAATGTAAAGTGGTAACAGCACTAACGAAAACTGAACGGAGCTGCTTTAAAACGTAAAAATTGAGCTACCATATGATGCGGCAGGGCACCTTTTGGGCCTATAACCTAAGACCACAAGAATCGGAAAGACAGAGGCAGGCAAATGTGCACTGCAGCAATACTGAAATAGCCAAGACATGGAAACACAAAAAAGGTCCATAATCAGATGAATGGACAAAGAAGAAGTGGTAATATGGACAGAATGGAATATCCGTCACGGAAAAAAATAAAAGAATGGCATATGCAGCACCACAGAGGAGCCTAGAGATAATCACACAACGTGAAGTAAGTCAGAATGAGAAAGACAAATGCCCTATGATGTCCCTTATGTTATCTGAAAATTCATAAAAATGAACATATTTCCATAGAGAAAGGCAATCTCAGATTGAGAAGACAAACTTATGGTTAAGCCAAAGAAAACGTGTGAGGAATGGATAAATTAGGATATTGGGGTTAACACACATATACTAATACATATAAAATATATAATCCCCAAAGACCTATGGAATACCAAGAGTGGTCTACTCAACACTCTGTAACAACCTACATGGAAAAGGACCCAAAGATCAATAAATATAGGTATATGTGTAAATGAACAAGATTCTGTACTCCTACAAAAAAAAATTTTTTTTCAATCAAATTTGCTCTGATAAAAACTACAACTTAAAGAGACAGACAAGAATTACGGAGGTTAAACTTATGGGGGTTTGTCCTGGCACATTCCACTCTAATCTGCAACCTAAAACCACAACTTGCAGCGAAGTTCTGTTTCCCTAGCAAGCAGAGTTGGCAACGTAGAAATCCTGCCACCCAAAAGCCGTTTCCTCAAACAGCAGCTTTAAATCTACTGCTAATGGTCACTAATATTCACAAGGACTGCAGGGCTGTAAATGACTCATGCCCTCAAAAAATGTCCTGGGGAAGGGAATGGCCAAAAAAATCCAAACGCAGCAAATTTTTCAAGAAGGCAGTTAGAAGTTGTACGTTTCGCTCAATCTTAAAAAAAAAGTGAAAAGGACACTGATAAACGCAAAACATCAGGAAATATGAGACGCATGCAAATCCAATCTACACAAAGGTATCACCTCACACCAGTCAGAATGACCATCAGCAAAAAGTCTACAAACAATAGATGTTGAAGAAGTTGTGGAGAATAGCGTAACCTCTCGGTCTAAGTGGGATGTAAACTGGTAACGGCCAATAATAGGAACAGAATGGCAGCGCATTTAAAGGTAAAAATTGAGTCACCATATGATCCGGAAGTCCCACTATTGGGCCTTTCACCTGTGAAAGTCAGAATCAAAAAGACACGGGATGGGGCTTCCCTGGTGGTGCAGTGGTTGAGAGTCTGCCTGCCAAGGCAGGGGCCACGGGTTCGATCCCTGGTCTGGGAGGATCCCGCATGCCGCGGAGCAATTGGGCCCGTGAGCCAAAGCTGCTGAGCCTGCGCATCTGGAGCCTGTGCTCCGCAGCGGGAGAGGCCGCGATGGTGGGAGGCCCGCGCACCGTGATGAGGAGTGGCCCCCACTTGCCGCAACTGGAGAAAGCCCTCGCACAGAAACAAGGAACCAGCACAGCCAAAAATAAATAAATTAATTAATTAATTAATTTTAAAAAAAATCTTAAAAAAAAAGAGACACGGGATGGAAAATCGTGTATTGCAGCAGTATTTACAATAGCCAAGACATGGAAGCAAACAAAATGTCCATCAACAGATAAATGGACACAGAAGAAGTGGTACACATACCGAATGGAAGAGTAGCCTCGGGAAAAAAATGAACAATGCCGTTTTCAGGACTACACATGAGCCTAGAAATAATCATATTAGCTTAAGTAAGTCAAGAGGGAATGATAAATATCCTATGATATCTTGTATACATGTTAGCCTAAGGTTGCTACCAATAAACATATTTTCACAGAAAAAGACACTCACAGACTTATAAAACAAACTAATGGTTAGCCAAAATGAAAGGTGGGAGGATGGATAAATTAGGACTATGGGGCTAACATAGATATACTAATGTATGTTAAATGTATATAAACATATAACATATAAACCATATGAATTATATACTCACCAATACATATAAAATATATAAAGACAAAACACCTACCAAATACCAAGGGAGGTCTACTCAACATTCTGTAATAACATACAAGGTAACAGGATCCGAAGATGAACAGACATATGTATGAATCATTGAGCAGATTCTGTACAGCCAGAAAACCACAACACTCTAATCAAATTTACTCCGATAAGAAATAGAAATTAAATTTAAAAAACAAACATAAGTAAGGTGACATAAACTTCTGGGGGCTTGTCCCAGCACATTCCACTCTAATTTACAACCTTGGAACACTACTTTCAGGAAGACTCTTTTGCACTAGTAACAAGCGTTGAGAACGTAATAATGCTGCCGCCTTGTGGTTGTTTCCCATAACAGCAGCTTTAAACCAAGTGCTAATGGTTGCTTAATAGTCACAAGGACTGCAGGGCTGTAAATGACACCTGCCCTCAACAAATGCCCTGGGGTAGGGAATAGGCAAGAAAATTCTACACATTACAACTTTTTCAAGAAGTCAATACGAAGAGAGGGAAGTTGTAGTCACTCTTTAAAAAAGAAGGAAAAGAAAAAAGAGGACATGCCTAAAGTTCAGTATAAGGAATTATTAGCCACATGCAAATCCAACGTGAAAACGTTTCAGCTCACACCAGTCAAATGACCATCAGCAAAAAGTCTACAAACTATAAATGCTAAGGGCTTTTAGAGAACTCTGTAATTTCTAGATGCTGGTGGAATGTAAAGTGGTAACAGCACTAACGAAAACTGAACGGAGCTGCTTTAAAACGTAAAAATTGAGCTACCATATGATGCGGCAGGGCACCTTTTGGGCCTATAACCTAAGACCACAAGAATCGGAAAGACAGAGGCAGGCAAATGTGCACTGCAGCAATACTGAAATAGCCAAGACATGGAAACACAAAAAAGGTCCATAATCAGATGAATGGACAAAGAAGAAGTGGTAATATGGACAGAATGGAATATCCGTCACGGAAAAAAATAAAAGAATGGCACATGCAGCACCACAGAGGAGCCTAGAGATAATCACACAACGTGAAGTAAGTCAGAATGAGAAAGACAAATGCCCTATGATGTCCCTTATGTTATCTGAAAATTCATAAAAATGAACATATTTCCATAGAGAAAGGCAATCTCAGATTGAGAAGACAAACTTATGGTTAAGCCAAAGAAAACGTGTGAGGAATGGATAAATTAGGATATTGGGGTTAACACACATATACTAATACATATAAAATATATAATCCCCAAAGACCTATGGAATACCAAGAGTGGTCTACTCAACACTCTGTAACAACCTACATGGAAAAGGACCCAAAGATCAATAAATATAGGTATATGTGTAAATGAACAAGATTCTGTACTCCTACAAAAAAAAATTTTTTTTCAATCAAATTTGCTCTGATAAAAACTACAACTTAAAGAGACAGACAAGAATTACGGAGGTTAAACTTATGGGGGTTTGTCCTGGCACATTCCACTCTAATCTGCAACCTAAAACCACAACTTGCAGCGAAGTTCTGTTTCCCTAGCAAGCAGAGTTGGCAACGTAGAAATCCTGCCACCCAAAAGCCGTTTCCTCAAACAGCAGCTTTAAATCTACTGCTAATGGTCACTAATATTCACAAGGACTGCAGGGCTGTAAATGACTCATGCCCTCAAAAAATGTCCTGGGGAAGGGAATGGCCAAAAAAATCCAAACGCAGCAAATTTTTCAAGAAGGCAGTTAGAAGTTGTACGTTTCGCTCAATCTTAAAAAAAAAGTGAAAAGGACACTGATAAACGCAAAACATCAGGAAATATGAGACGCATGCAAATCCAATCTACACAAAGGTATCACCTCACACCAGTCAGAATGACCATCAGCAAAAAGTCTACAAACAATAGATGTTGAAGAAGTTGTGGAGAATAGCGTAACCTCTCGGTCTAAGTGGGATGTAAACTGGTAACGGCCAATAATAGGAACAGAATGGCAGCGCATTTAAAGGTAAAAATTGAGTCACCATATGATCCGGAAGTCCCACTATTGGGCCTTTCACCTGTGAAAGTCAGAATCAAAAAGACACGGGATGGGGCTTCCCTGGTGGTGCAGTGGTTGAGAGTCTGCCTGCCAAGGCAGGGGCCACGGGTTCGATCCCTGGTCTGGGAGGATCCCGCATGCCGCGGAGCAATTGGGCCCGTGAGCCAAAGCTGCTGAGCCTGCGCATCTGGAGCCTGTGCTCCGCAGCGGGAGAGGCCGCGATGGTGGGAGGCCCGCGCACCGTGATGAGGAGTGGCCCCCACTTGCCGCAACTGGAGAAAGCCCTCGCACAGAAACAAGGAACCAGCACAGCCAAAAATAAATAAATTAATTAATTAATTAATTTTAAAAAAAATCTTAAAAAAAAAGAGACACGGGATGGAAAATCGTGTATTGCAGCAGTATTTACAATAGCCAAGACATGGAAGCAAACAAAATGTCCATCAACAGATAAATGGACACAGAAGAAGTGGTACACATACCGAATGGAAGAGTAGCCTCGGGAAAAAAATGAACAATGCCGTTTTCAGGACTACACATGAGCCTAGAAATAATCATATTAGCTTAAGTAAGTCAAGAGGGAATGATAAATATCCTATGATATCTTGTATACATGTTAGCCTAAGGTTGCTACCAATAAACATATTTTCACAGAAAAAGACACTCACAGACTTATAAAACAAACTAATGGTTAGCCAAAATGAAAGGTGGGAGGATGGATAAATTAGGACTATGGGGCTAACATAGATATACTAATGTATGTTAAATGTATATAAACATATAACATATAAACCATATGAATTATATACTCACCAATACATATAAAATATATAAAGACAAAACACCTACCAAATACCAAGGGAGGTCTACTCAACATTCTGTAATAACATACAAGGTAACAGGATCCGAAGATGAACAGACATATGTATGAATCATTGAGCAGATTCTGTACAGCCAGAAAACCACAACACTCTAATCAAATTTACTCCGATAAGAAATAGAAATTAAATTTAAAAAACAAACATAAGTAAGGTGACATAAACTTCTGGGGGCTTGTCCCAGCACATTCCACTCTAATTTACAACCTTGGAACACTACTTTCAGGAAGACTCTTTTGCACTAGTAACAAGCGTTGAGAACGTAATAATGCTGCCGCCTTGTGGTTGTTTCCCATAACAGCAGCTTTAAACCAAGTGCTAATGGTTGCTTAATAGTCACAAGGACTGCAGGGCTGTAAATGACACCTGCCCTCAACAAATGCCCTGGGGTAGGGAATAGGCAAGAAAATTCTACACATTACAACTTTTTCAAGAAGTCAATACGAAGAGAGGGAAGTTGTAGTCACTCTTTAAAAAAGAAGGAAAAGAAAAAAGAGGACATGCCTAAAGTTCAGTATAAGGAATTATTAGCCACATGCAAATCCAACGTGAAAACGTTTCAGCTCACACCAGTCAAATGACCATCAGCAAAAAGTCTACAAACTATAAATGCTAAGGGCTTTTAGAGAACTCTGTAATTTCTAGATGCTGGTGGAATGTAAAGTGGTAACAGCACTAACGAAAACTGAACGGAGCTGCTTTAAAACGTAAAAATTGAGCTACCATATGATGCGGCAGGGCACCTTTTGGGCCTATAACCTAAGACCACAAGAATCGGAAAGACAGAGGCAGGCAAATGTGCACTGCAGCAATACTGAAATAGCCAAGACATGGAAACACAAAAAAGGTCCATAATCAGATGAATGGACAAAGAAGAAGTGGTAATATGGACAGAATGGAATATCCGTCACGGAAAAAAATAAAAGAATGGCACATGCAGCACCACAGAGGAGCCTAGAGATAATCACACAACGTGAAGTAAGTCAGAATGAGAAAGACAAATGCCCTATGATGTCCCTTATGTTATCTGAAAATTCATAAAAATGAACATATTTCCATAGAGAAAGGCAATCTCAGATTGAGAAGACAAACTTATGGTTAAGCCAAAGAAAACGTGTGAGGAATGGATAAATTAGGATATTGGGGTTAACACACATATACTAATACATATAAAATATATAATCCCCAAAGACCTATGGAATACCAAGAGTGGTCTACTCAACACTCTGTAACAACCTACATGGAAAAGGACCCAAAGATCAATAAATATAGGTATATGTGTAAATGAACAAGATTCTGTACTCCTACAAAAAAAAATTTTTTTTCAATCAAATTTGCTCTGATAAAAACTACAACTTAAAGAGACAGACAAGAATTACGGAGGTTAAACTTATGGGGGTTTGTCCTGGCACATTCCACTCTAATCTGCAACCTAAAACCACAACTTGCAGCGAAGTTCTGTTTCCCTAGCAAGCAGAGTTGGCAACGTAGAAATCCTGCCACCCAAAAGCCGTTTCCTCAAACAGCAGCTTTAAATCTACTGCTAATGGTCACTAATATTCACAAGGACTGCAGGGCTGTAAATGACTCATGCCCTCAAAAAATGTCCTGGGGAAGGGAATGGCCAAAAAAATCCAAACGCAGCAAATTTTTCAAGAAGGCAGTTAGAAGTTGTACGTTTCGCTCAATCTTAAAAAAAAAGTGAAAAGGACACTGATAAACGCAAAACATCAGGAAATATGAGACGCATGCAAATCCAATCTACACAAAGGTATCACCTCACACCAGTCAGAATGACCATCAGCAAAAAGTCTACAAACAATAGATGTTGAAGAAGTTGTGGAGAATAGCGTAACCTCTCGGTCTAAGTGGGATGTAAACTGGTAACGGCCAATAATAGGAACAGAATGGCAGCGCATTTAAAGGTAAAAATTGAGTCACCATATGATCCGGAAGTCCCACTATTGGGCCTTTCACCTGTGAAAGTCAGAATCAAAAAGACACGGGATGGGGCTTCCCTGGTGGTGCAGTGGTTGAGAGTCTGCCTGCCAAGGCAGGGGCCACGGGTTCGATCCCTGGTCTGGGAGGATCCCGCATGCCGCGGAGCAATTGGGCCCGTGAGCCAAAGCTGCTGAGCCTGCGCATCTGGAGCCTGTGCTCCGCAGCGGGAGAGGCCGCGATGGTGGGAGGCCCGCGCACCGTGATGAGGAGTGGCCCCCACTTGCCGCAACTGGAGAAAGCCCTCGCACAGAAACAAGGAACCAGCACAGCCAAAAATAAATAAATTAATTAATTAATTAATTTTAAAAAAAATCTTAAAAAAAAAGAGACACGGGATGGAAAATCGTGTATTGCAGCAGTATTTACAATAGCCAAGACATGGAAGCAAACAAAATGTCCATCAACAGATAAATGGACACAGAAGAAGTGGTACACATACCGAATGGAAGAGTAGCCTCGGGAAAAAAATGAACAATGCCGTTTTCAGGACTACACATGAGCCTAGAAATAATCATATTAGCTTAAGTAAGTCAAGAGGGAATGATAAATATCCTATGATATCTTGTATACATGTTAGCCTAAGGTTGCTACCAATAAACATATTTTCACAGAAAAAGACACTCACAGACTTATAAAACAAACTAATGGTTAGCCAAAATGAAAGGTGGGAGGATGGATAAATTAGGACTATGGGGCTAACATAGATATACTAATGTATGTTAAATGTATATAAACATATAACATATAAACCATATGAATTATATACTCACCAATACATATAAAATATATAAAGACAAAACACCTACCAAATACCAAGGGAGGTCTACTCAACATTCTGTAATAACATACAAGGTAACAGGATCCGAAGATGAACAGACATATGTATGAATCATTGAGCAGATTCTGTACAGCCAGAAAACCACAACACTCTAATCAAATTTACTCCGATAAGAAATAGAAATTAAATTTAAAAAACAAACATAAGTAAGGTGACATAAACTTCTGGGGGCTTGTCCCAGCACATTCCACTCTAATTTACAACCTTGGAACACTACTTTCAGGAAGACTCTTTTGCACTAGTAACAAGCGTTGAGAACGTAATAATGCTGCCGCCTTGTGGTTGTTTCCCATAACAGCAGCTTTAAACCAAGTGCTAATGGTTGCTTAATAGTCACAAGGACTGCAGGGCTGTAAATGACACCTGCCCTCAACAAATGCCCTGGGGTAGGGAATAGGCAAGAAAATTCTACACATTACAACTTTTTCAAGAAGTCAATACGAAGAGAGGGAAGTTGTAGTCACTCTTTAAAAAAGAAGGAAAAGAAAAAAGAGGACATGCCTAAAGTTCAGTATAAGGAATTATTAGCCACATGCAAATCCAACGTGAAAACGTTTCAGCTCACACCAGTCAAATGACCATCAGCAAAAAGTCTACAAACTATAAATGCTAAGGGCTTTTAGAGAACTCTGTAATTTCTAGATGCTGGTGGAATGTAAAGTGGTAACAGCACTAACGAAAACTGAACGGAGCTGCTTTAAAACGTAAAAATTGAGCTACCATATGATGCGGCAGGGCACCTTTTGGGCCTATAACCTAAGACCACAAGAATCGGAAAGACAGAGGCAGGCAAATGTGCACTGCAGCAATACTGAAATAGCCAAGACATGGAAACACAAAAAAGGTCCATAATCAGATGAATGGACAAAGAAGAAGTGGTAATATGGACAGAATGGAATATCCGTCACGGAAAAAAATAAAAGAATGGCATATGCAGCACCACAGAGGAGCCTAGAGATAATCACACAACGTGAAGTAAGTCAGAATGAGAAAGACAAATGCCCTATGATGTCCCTTATGTTATCTGAAAATTCATAAAAATGAACATATTTCCATAGAGAAAGGCAATCTCAGATTGAGAAGACAAACTTATGGTTAAGCCAAAGAAAACGTGTGAGGAATGGATAAATTAGGATATTGGGGTTAACACACATATACTAATACATATAAAATATATAATCCCCAAAGACCTATGGAATACCAAGAGTGGTCTACTCAACACTCTGTAACAACCTACATGGAAAAGGACCCAAAGATCAATAAATATAGGTATATGTGTAAATGAACAAGATTCTGTACTCCTACAAAAAAAAATTTTTTTTCAATCAAATTTGCTCTGATAAAAACTACAACTTAAAGAGACAGACAAGAATTACGGAGGTTAAACTTATGGGGGTTTGTCCTGGCACATTCCACTCTAATCTGCAACCTAAAACCACAACTTGCAGCGAAGTTCTGTTTCCCTAGCAAGCAGAGTTGGCAACGTAGAAATCCTGCCACCCAAAAGCCGTTTCCTCAAACAGCAGCTTTAAATCTACTGCTAATGGTCACTAATATTCACAAGGACTGCAGGGCTGTAAATGACTCATGCCCTCAAAAAATGTCCTGGGGAAGGGAATGGCCAAAAAAATCCAAACGCAGCAAATTTTTCAAGAAGGCAGTTAGAAGTTGTACGTTTCGCTCAATCTTAAAAAAAAAGTGAAAAGGACACTGATAAACGCAAAACATCAGGAAATATGAGACGCATGCAAATCCAATCTACACAAAGGTATCACCTCACACCAGTCAGAATGACCATCAGCAAAAAGTCTACAAACAATAGATGTTGAAGAAGTTGTGGAGAATAGCGTAACCTCTCGGTCTAAGTGGGATGTAAACTGGTAACGGCCAATAATAGGAACAGAATGGCAGCGCATTTAAAGGTAAAAATTGAGTCACCATATGATCCGGAAGTCCCACTATTGGGCCTTTCACCTGTGAAAGTCAGAATCAAAAAGACACGGGATGGGGCTTCCCTGGTGGTGCAGTGGTTGAGAGTCTGCCTGCCAAGGCAGGGGCCACGGGTTCGATCCCTGGTCTGGGAGGATCCCGCATGCCGCGGAGCAATTGGGCCCGTGAGCCAAAGCTGCTGAGCCTGCGCATCTGGAGCCTGTGCTCCGCAGCGGGAGAGGCCGCGATGGTGGGAGGCCCGCGCACCGTGATGAGGAGTGGCCCCCACTTGCCGCAACTGGAGAAAGCCCTCGCACAGAAACAAGGAACCAGCACAGCCAAAAATAAATAAATTAATTAATTAATTAATTTTAAAAAAAATCTTAAAAAAAAAGAGACACGGGATGGAAAATCGTGTATTGCAGCAGTATTTACAATAGCCAAGACATGGAAGCAAACAAAATGTCCATCAACAGATAAATGGACACAGAAGAAGTGGTACACATACCGAATGGAAGAGTAGCCTCGGGAAAAAAATGAACAATGCCGTTTTCAGGACTACACATGAGCCTAGAAATAATCATATTAGCTTAAGTAAGTCAAGAGGGAATGATAAATATCCTATGATATCTTGTATACATGTTAGCCTAAGGTTGCTACCAATAAACATATTTTCACAGAAAAAGACACTCACAGACTTATAAAACAAACTAATGGTTAGCCAAAATGAAAGGTGGGAGGATGGATAAATTAGGACTATGGGGCTAACATAGATATACTAATGTATGTTAAATGTATATAAACATATAACATATAAACCATATGAATTATATACTCACCAATACATATAAAATATATAAAGACAAAACACCTACCAAATACCAAGGGAGGTCTACTCAACATTCTGTAATAACATACAAGGTAACAGGATCCGAAGATGAACAGACATATGTATGAATCATTGAGCAGATTCTGTACAGCCAGAAAACCACAACACTCTAATCAAATTTACTCCGATAAGAAATAGAAATTAAATTTAAAAAACAAACATAAGTAAGGTGACATAAACTTCTGGGGGCTTGTCCCAGCACATTCCACTCTAATTTACAACCTTGGAACACTACTTTCAGGAAGACTCTTTTGCACTAGTAACAAGCGTTGAGAACGTAATAATGCTGCCGCCTTGTGGTTGTTTCCCATAACAGCAGCTTTAAACCAAGTGCTAATGGTTGCTTAATAGTCACAAGGACTGCAGGGCTGTAAATGACACCTGCCCTCAACAAATGCCCTGGGGTAGGGAATAGGCAAGAAAATTCTACACATTACAACTTTTTCAAGAAGTCAATACGAAGAGAGGGAAGTTGTAGTCACTCTTTAAAAAAGAAGGAAAAGAAAAAAGAGGACATGCCTAAAGTTCAGTATAAGGAATTATTAGCCACATGCAAATCCAACGTGAAAACGTTTCAGCTCACACCAGTCAAATGACCATCAGCAAAAAGTCTACAAACTATAAATGCTAAGGGCTTTTAGAGAACTCTGTAATTTCTAGATGCTGGTGGAATGTAAAGTGGTAACAGCACTAACGAAAACTGAACGGAGCTGCTTTAAAACGTAAAAATTGAGCTACCATATGATGCGGCAGGGCACCTTTTGGGCCTATAACCTAAGACCACAAGAATCGGAAAGACAGAGGCAGGCAAATGTGCACTGCAGCAATACTGAAATAGCCAAGACATGGAAACACAAAAAAGGTCCATAATCAGATGAATGGACAAAGAAGAAGTGGTAATATGGACAGAATGGAATATCCGTCACGGAAAAAAATAAAAGAATGGCATATGCAGCACCACAGAGGAGCCTAGAGATAATCACACAACGTGAAGTAAGTCAGAATGAGAAAGACAAATGCCCTATGATGTCCCTTATGTTATCTGAAAATTCATAAAAATGAACATATTTCCATAGAGAAAGGCAATCTCAGATTGAGAAGACAAACTTATGGTTAAGCCAAAGAAAACGTGTGAGGAATGGATAAATTAGGATATTGGGGTTAACACACATATACTAATACATATAAAATATATAATCCCCAAAGACCTATGGAATACCAAGAGTGGTCTACTCAACACTCTGTAACAACCTACATGGAAAAGGACCCAAAGATCAATAAATATAGGTATATGTGTAAATGAACAAGATTCTGTACTCCTACAAAAAAAAATTTTTTTTCAATCAAATTTGCTCTGATAAAAACTACAACTTAAAGAGACAGACAAGAATTACGGAGGTTAAACTTATGGGGGTTTGTCCTGGCACATTCCACTCTAATCTGCAACCTAAAACCACAACTTGCAGCGAAGTTCTGTTTCCCTAGCAAGCAGAGTTGGCAACGTAGAAATCCTGCCACCCAAAAGCCGTTTCCTCAAACAGCAGCTTTAAATCTACTGCTAATGGTCACTAATATTCACAAGGACTGCAGGGCTGTAAATGACTCATGCCCTCAAAAAATGTCCTGGGGAAGGGAATGGCCAAAAAAATCCAAACGCAGCAAATTTTTCAAGAAGGCAGTTAGAAGTTGTACGTTTCGCTCAATCTTAAAAAAAAAGTGAAAAGGACACTGATAAACGCAAAACATCAGGAAATATGAGACGCATGCAAATCCAATCTACACAAAGGTATCACCTCACACCAGTCAGAATGACCATCAGCAAAAAGTCTACAAACAATAGATGTTGAAGAAGTTGTGGAGAATAGCGTAACCTCTCGGTCTAAGTGGGATGTAAACTGGTAACGGCCAATAATAGGAACAGAATGGCAGCGCATTTAAAGGTAAAAATTGAGTCACCATATGATCCGGAAGTCCCACTATTGGGCCTTTCACCTGTGAAAGTCAGAATCAAAAAGACACGGGATGGGGCTTCCCTGGTGGTGCAGTGGTTGAGAGTCTGCCTGCCAAGGCAGGGGCCACGGGTTCGATCCCTGGTCTGGGAGGATCCCGCATGCCGCGGAGCAATTGGGCCCGTGAGCCAAAGCTGCTGAGCCTGCGCATCTGGAGCCTGTGCTCCGCAGCGGGAGAGGCCGCGATGGTGGGAGGCCCGCGCACCGTGATGAGGAGTGGCCCCCACTTGCCGCAACTGGAGAAAGCCCTCGCACAGAAACAAGGAACCAGCACAGCCAAAAATAAATAAATTAATTAATTAATTAATTTTAAAAAAAATCTTAAAAAAAAAGAGACACGGGATGGAAAATCGTGTATTGCAGCAGTATTTACAATAGCCAAGACATGGAAGCAAACAAAATGTCCATCAACAGATAAATGGACACAGAAGAAGTGGTACACATACCGAATGGAAGAGTAGCCTCGGGAAAAAAATGAACAATGCCGTTTTCAGGACTACACATGAGCCTAGAAATAATCATATTAGCTTAAGTAAGTCAAGAGGGAATGATAAATATCCTATGATATCTTGTATACATGTTAGCCTAAGGTTGCTACCAATAAACATATTTTCACAGAAAAAGACACTCACAGACTTATAAAACAAACTAATGGTTAGCCAAAATGAAAGGTGGGAGGATGGATAAATTAGGACTATGGGGCTAACATAGATATACTAATGTATGTTAAATGTATATAAACATATAACATATAAACCATATGAATTATATACTCACCAATACATATAAAATATATAAAGACAAAACACCTACCAAATACCAAGGGAGGTCTACTCAACATTCTGTAATAACATACAAGGTAACAGGATCCGAAGATGAACAGACATATGTATGAATCATTGAGCAGATTCTGTACAGCCAGAAAACCACAACACTCTAATCAAATTTACTCCGATAAGAAATAGAAATTAAATTTAAAAAACAAACATAAGTAAGGTGACATAAACTTCTGGGGGCTTGTCCCAGCACATTCCACTCTAATTTACAACCTTGGAACACTACTTTCAGGAAGACTCTTTTGCACTAGTAACAAGCGTTGAGAACGTAATAATGCTGCCGCCTTGTGGTTGTTTCCCATAACAGCAGCTTTAAACCAAGTGCTAATGGTTGCTTAATAGTCACAAGGACTGCAGGGCTGTAAATGACACCTGCCCTCAACAAATGCCCTGGGGTAGGGAATAGGCAAGAAAATTCTACACATTACAACTTTTTCAAGAAGTCAATACGAAGAGAGGGAAGTTGTAGTCACTCTTTAAAAAAGAAGGAAAAGAAAAAAGAGGACATGCCTAAAGTTCAGTATAAGGAATTATTAGCCACATGCAAATCCAACGTGAAAACGTTTCAGCTCACACCAGTCAAATGACCATCAGCAAAAAGTCTACAAACTATAAATGCTAAGGGCTTTTAGAGAACTCTGTAATTTCTAGATGCTGGTGGAATGTAAAGTGGTAACAGCACTAACGAAAACTGAACGGAGCTGCTTTAAAACGTAAAAATTGAGCTACCATATGATGCGGCAGGGCACCTTTTGGGCCTATAACCTAAGACCACAAGAATCGGAAAGACAGAGGCAGGCAAATGTGCACTGCAGCAATACTGAAATAGCCAAGACATGGAAACACAAAAAAGGTCCATAATCAGATGAATGGACAAAGAAGAAGTGGTAATATGGACAGAATGGAATATCCGTCACGGAAAAAAATAAAAGAATGGCATATGCAGCACCACAGAGGAGCCTAGAGATAATCACACAACGTGAAGTAAGTCAGAATGAGAAAGACAAATGCCCTATGATGTCCCTTATGTTATCTGAAAATTCATAAAAATGAACATATTTCCATAGAGAAAGGCAATCTCAGATTGAGAAGACAAACTTATGGTTAAGCCAAAGAAAACGTGTGAGGAATGGATAAATTAGGATATTGGGGTTAACACACATATACTAATACATATAAAATATATAATCCCCAAAGACCTATGGAATACCAAGAGTGGTCTACTCAACACTCTGTAACAACCTACATGGAAAAGGACCCAAAGATCAATAAATATAGGTATATGTGTAAATGAACAAGATTCTGTACTCCTACAAAAAAAAATTTTTTTTCAATCAAATTTGCTCTGATAAAAACTACAACTTAAAGAGACAGACAAGAATTACGGAGGTTAAACTTATGGGGGTTTGTCCTGGCACATTCCACTCTAATCTGCAACCTAAAACCACAACTTGCAGCGAAGTTCTGTTTCCCTAGCAAGCAGAGTTGGCAACGTAGAAATCCTGCCACCCAAAAGCCGTTTCCTCAAACAGCAGCTTTAAATCTACTGCTAATGGTCACTAATATTCACAAGGACTGCAGGGCTGTAAATGACTCATGCCCTCAAAAAATGTCCTGGGGAAGGGAATGGCCAAAAAAATCCAAACGCAGCAAATTTTTCAAGAAGGCAGTTAGAAGTTGTACGTTTCGCTCAATCTTAAAAAAAAAGTGAAAAGGACACTGATAAACGCAAAACATCAGGAAATATGAGACGCATGCAAATCCAATCTACACAAAGGTATCACCTCACACCAGTCAGAATGACCATCAGCAAAAAGTCTACAAACAATAGATGTTGAAGAAGTTGTGGAGAATAGCGTAACCTCTCGGTCTAAGTGGGATGTAAACTGGTAACGGCCAATAATAGGAACAGAATGGCAGCGCATTTAAAGGTAAAAATTGAGTCACCATATGATCCGGAAGTCCCACTATTGGGCCTTTCACCTGTGAAAGTCAGAATCAAAAAGACACGGGATGGGGCTTCCCTGGTGGTGCAGTGGTTGAGAGTCTGCCTGCCAAGGCAGGGGCCACGGGTTCGATCCCTGGTCTGGGAGGATCCCGCATGCCGCGGAGCAATTGGGCCCGTGAGCCAAAGCTGCTGAGCCTGCGCATCTGGAGCCTGTGCTCCGCAGCGGGAGAGGCCGCGATGGTGGGAGGCCCGCGCACCGTGATGAGGAGTGGCCCCCACTTGCCGCAACTGGAGAAAGCCCTCGCACAGAAACAAGGAACCAGCACAGCCAAAAATAAATAAATAAATTAATTAATTAATTTAAAAAAAAATCTTAAAAAAAAAAAGACACGGGATGGAAAATCGTGTATTGCAGCAGTATTTACAATAGCCAAGACATGGAAGCAAACAAAATGTCCATCAACAGATAAATGGACACAGAAGAAGTGGTACACATACCGAATGGAAGAGTAGCCTCGGGAAAAAAATGAACAATGCCGTTTTCAGGACTACACATGAGCCTAGAAATAATCATATTAGCTTAAGTAAGTCAAGAGGGAATGATAAATATCCTATGATATCTTGTATACATGTTAGCCTAAGGTTGCTACCAATAAACATATTTTCACAGAAAAAGACACTCACAGACTTATAAAACAAACTAATGGTTAGCCAAAATGAAAGGTGGGAGGATGGATAAATTAGGACTATGGGGCTAACATAGATATACTAATGTATGTTAAATGTATATAAACATATAACATATAAACCATATGAATTATATACTCACCAATACATATAAAATATATAAAGACAAAACACCTACCAAATACCAAGGGAGGTCTACTCAACATTCTGTAATAACATACAAGGTAACAGGATCCGAAGATGAACAGACATATGTATGAATCATTGAGCAGATTCTGTACAGCCAGAAAACCACAACACTCTAATCAAATTTACTCCGATAAGAAATAGAAATTAAATTTAAAAAACAAACATAAGTAAGGTGACATAAACTTCTGGGGGCTTGTCCCAGCACATTCCACTCTAATTTACAACCTTGGAACACTACTTTCAGGAAGACTCTTTTGCACTAGTAACAAGCGTTGAGAACGTAATAATGCTGCCGCCTTGTGGTTGTTTCCCATAACAGCAGCTTTAAACCAAGTGCTAATGGTTGCTTAATAGTCACAAGGACTGCAGGGCTGTAAATGACACCTGCCCTCAACAAATGCCCTGGGGTAGGGAATAGGCAAGAAAATTCTACACATTACAACTTTTTCAAGAAGTCAATACGAAGAGAGGGAAGTTGTAGTCACTCTTTAAAAAAGAAGGAAAAGAAAAAAGAGGACATGCCTAAAGTTCAGTATAAGGAATTATTAGCCACATGCAAATCCAACGTGAAAACGTTTCAGCTCACACCAGTCAAATGACCATCAGCAAAAAGTCTACAAACTATAAATGCTAAGGGCTTTTAGAGAACTCTGTAATTTCTAGATGCTGGTGGAATGTAAAGTGGTAACAGCACTAACGAAAACTGAACGGAGCTGCTTTAAAACGTAAAAATTGAGCTACCATATGATGCGGCAGGGCACCTTTTGGGCCTATAACCTAAGACCACAAGAATCGGAAAGACAGAGGCAGGCAAATGTGCACTGCAGCAATACTGAAATAGCCAAGACATGGAAACACAAAAAAGGTCCATAATCAGATGAATGGACAAAGAAGAAGTGGTAATATGGACAGAATGGAATATCCGTCACGGAAAAAAATAAAAGAATGGCATATGCAGCACCACAGAGGAGCCTAGAGATAATCACACAACGTGAAGTAAGTCAGAATGAGAAAGACAAATGCCCTATGATGTCCCTTATGTTATCTGAAAATTCATAAAAATGAACATATTTCCATAGAGAAAGGCAATCTCAGATTGAGAAGACAAACTTATGGTTAAGCCAAAGAAAACGTGTGAGGAATGGATAAATTAGGATATTGGGGTTAACACACATATACTAATACATATAAAATATATAATCCCCAAAGACCTATGGAATACCAAGAGTGGTCTACTCAACACTCTGTAACAACCTACATGGAAAAGGACCCAAAGATCAATAAATATAGGTATATGTGTAAATGAACAAGATTCTGTACTCCTACAAAAAAAAATTTTTTTTCAATCAAATTTGCTCTGATAAAAACTACAACTTAAAGAGACAGACAAGAATTACGGAGGTTAAACTTATGGGGGTTTGTCCTGGCACATTCCACTCTAATCTGCAACCTAAAACCACAACTTGCAGCGAAGTTCTGTTTCCCTAGCAAGCAGAGTTGGCAACGTAGAAATCCTGCCACCCAAAAGCCGTTTCCTCAAACAGCAGCTTTAAATCTACTGCTAATGGTCACTAATATTCACAAGGACTGCAGGGCTGTAAATGACTCATGCCCTCAAAAAATGTCCTGGGGAAGGGAATGGCCAAAAAAATCCAAACGCAGCAAATTTTTCAAGAAGGCAGTTAGAAGTTGTACGTTTCGCTCAATCTTAAAAAAAAAGTGAAAAGGACACTGATAAACGCAAAACATCAGGAAATATGAGACGCATGCAAATCCAATCTACACAAAGGTATCACCTCACACCAGTCAGAATGACCATCAGCAAAAAGTCTACAAACAATAGATGTTGAAGAAGTTGTGGAGAATAGCGTAACCTCTCGGTCTAAGTGGGATGTAAACTGGTAACGGCCAATAATAGGAACAGAATGGCAGCGCATTTAAAGGTAAAAATTGAGTCACCATATGATCCGGAAGTCCCACTATTGGGCCTTTCACCTGTGAAAGTCAGAATCAAAAAGACACGGGATGGGGCTTCCCTGGTGGTGCAGTGGTTGAGAGTCTGCCTGCCAAGGCAGGGGCCACGGGTTCGATCCCTGGTCTGGGAGGATCCCGCATGCCGCGGAGCAATTGGGCCCGTGAGCCAAAGCTGCTGAGCCTGCGCATCTGGAGCCTGTGCTCCGCAGCGGGAGAGGCCGCGATGGTGGGAGGCCCGCGCACCGTGATGAGGAGTGGCCCCCACTTGCCGCAACTGGAGAAAGCCCTCGCACAGAAACAAGGAACCAGCACAGCCAAAAATAAATAAATTAATTAATTAATTAATTTTAAAAAAAATCTTAAAAAAAAAGAGACACGGGATGGAAAATCGTGTATTGCAGCAGTATTTACAATAGCCAAGACATGGAAGCAAACAAAATGTCCATCAACAGATAAATGGACACAGAAGAAGTGGTACACATACCGAATGGAAGAGTAGCCTCGGGAAAAAAATGAACAATGCCGTTTTCAGGACTACACATGAGCCTAGAAATAATCATATTAGCTTAAGTAAGTCAAGAGGGAATGATAAATATCCTATGATATCTTGTATACATGTTAGCCTAAGGTTGCTACCAATAAACATATTTTCACAGAAAAAGACACTCACAGACTTATAAAACAAACTAATGGTTAGCCAAAATGAAAGGTGGGAGGATGGATAAATTAGGACTATGGGGCTAACATAGATATACTAATGTATGTTAAATGTATATAAACATATAACATATAAACCATATGAATTATATACTCACCAATACATATAAAATATATAAAGACAAAACACCTACCAAATACCAAGGGAGGTCTACTCAACATTCTGTAATAACATACAAGGTAACAGGATCCGAAGATGAACAGACATATGTATGAATCATTGAGCAGATTCTGTACAGCCAGAAAACCACAACACTCTAATCAAATTTACTCCGATAAGAAATAGAAATTAAATTTAAAAAACAAACATAAGTAAGGTGACATAAACTTCTGGGGGCTTGTCCCAGCACATTCCACTCTAATTTACAACCTTGGAACACTACTTTCAGGAAGACTCTTTTGCACTAGTAACAAGCGTTGAGAACGTAATAATGCTGCCGCCTTGTGGTTGTTTCCCATAACAGCAGCTTTAAACCAAGTGCTAATGGTTGCTTAATAGTCACAAGGACTGCAGGGCTGTAAATGACACCTGCCCTCAACAAATGCCCTGGGGTAGGGAATAGGCAAGAAAATTCTACACATTACAACTTTTTCAAGAAGTCAATACGAAGAGAGGGAAGTTGTAGTCACTCTTTAAAAAAGAAGGAAAAGAAAAAAGAGGACATGCCTAAAGTTCAGTATAAGGAATTATTAGCCACATGCAAATCCAACGTGAAAACGTTTCAGCTCACACCAGTCAAATGACCATCAGCAAAAAGTCTACAAACTATAAATGCTAAGGGCTTTTAGAGAACTCTGTAATTTCTAGATGCTGGTGGAATGTAAAGTGGTAACAGCACTAACGAAAACTGAACGGAGCTGCTTTAAAACGTAAAAATTGAGCTACCATATGATGCGGCAGGGCACCTTTTGGGCCTATAACCTAAGACCACAAGAATCGGAAAGACAGAGGCAGGCAAATGTGCACTGCAGCAATACTGAAATAGCCAAGACATGGAAACACAAAAAAGGTCCATAATCAGATGAATGGACAAAGAAGAAGTGGTAATATGGACAGAATGGAATATCCGTCACGGAAAAAAATAAAAGAATGGCATATGCAGCACCACAGAGGAGCCTAGAGATAATCACACAACGTGAAGTAAGTCAGAATGAGAAAGACAAATGCCCTATGATGTCCCTTATGTTATCTGAAAATTCATAAAAATGAACATATTTCCATAGAGAAAGGCAATCTCAGATTGAGAAGACAAACTTATGGTTAAGCCAAAGAAAACGTGTGAGGAATGGATAAATTAGGATATTGGGGTTAACACACATATACTAATACATATAAAATATATAATCCCCAAAGACCTATGGAATACCAAGAGTGGTCTACTCAACACTCTGTAACAACCTACATGGAAAAGGACCCAAAGATCAATAAATATAGGTATATGTGTAAATGAACAAGATTCTGTACTCCTACAAAAAAAAATTTTTTTTCAATCAAATTTGCTCTGATAAAAACTACAACTTAAAGAGACAGACAAGAATTACGGAGGTTAAACTTATGGGGGTTTGTCCTGGCACATTCCACTCTAATCTGCAACCTAAAACCACAACTTGCAGCGAAGTTCTGTTTCCCTAGCAAGCAGAGTTGGCAACGTAGAAATCCTGCCACCCAAAAGCCGTTTCCTCAAACAGCAGCTTTAAATCTACTGCTAATGGTCACTAATATTCACAAGGACTGCAGGGCTGTAAATGACTCATGCCCTCAAAAAATGTCCTGGGGAAGGGAATGGCCAAAAAAATCCAAACGCAGCAAATTTTTCAAGAAGGCAGTTAGAAGTTGTACGTTTCGCTCAATCTTAAAAAAAAAGTGAAAAGGACACTGATAAACGCAAAACATCAGGAAATATGAGACGCATGCAAATCCAATCTACACAAAGGTATCACCTCACACCAGTCAGAATGACCATCAGCAAAAAGTCTACAAACAATAGATGTTGAAGAAGTTGTGGAGAATAGCGTAACCTCTCGGTCTAAGTGGGATGTAAACTGGTAACGGCCAATAATAGGAACAGAATGGCAGCGCATTTAAAGGTAAAAATTGAGTCACCATATGATCCGGAAGTCCCACTATTGGGCCTTTCACCTGTGAAAGTCAGAATCAAAAAGACACGGGATGGGGCTTCCCTGGTGGTGCAGTGGTTGAGAGTCTGCCTGCCAAGGCAGGGGCCACGGGTTCGATCCCTGGTCTGGGAGGATCCCGCATGCCGCGGAGCAATTGGGCCCGTGAGCCAAAGCTGCTGAGCCTGCGCATCTGGAGCCTGTGCTCCGCAGCGGGAGAGGCCGCGATGGTGGGAGGCCCGCGCACCGTGATGAGGAGTGGCCCCCACTTGCCGCAACTGGAGAAAGCCCTCGCACAGAAACAAGGAACCAGCACAGCCAAAAATAAATAAATAAATTAATTAATTAATTTAAAAAAAAATCTTAAAAAAAAAAAGACACGGGATGGAAAATCGTGTATTGCAGCAGTATTTACAATAGCCAAGACATGGAAGCAAACAAAATGTCCATCAACAGATAAATGGACACAGAAGAAGTGGTACACATACCGAATGGAAGAGTAGCCTCGGGAAAAAAATGAACAATGCCGTTTTCAGGACTACACATGAGCCTAGAAATAATCATATTAGCTTAAGTAAGTCAAGAGGGAATGATAAATATCCTATGATATCTTGTATACATGTTAGCCTAAGGTTGCTACCAATAAACATATTTTCACAGAAAAAGACACTCACAGACTTATAAAACAAACTAATGGTTAGCCAAAATGAAAGGTGGGAGGATGGATAAATTAGGACTATGGGGCTAACATAGATATACTAATGTATGTTAAATGTATATAAACATATAACATATAAACCATATGAATTATATACTCACCAATACATATAAAATATATAAAGACAAAACACCTACCAAATACCAAGGGAGGTCTACTCAACTTTCTGTAATAACATACAAGGTAACAGGATCCGAAGATGAACAGACATATGTATGAATCATTGAGCAGATTCTGTACAGCCAGAAAACCACAACACTCTAATCAAATTTACTCCGATAAGAAATAGAAATTAAATTTAAAAAACAAACATAAGTAAGGTGACATAAACTTCTGGGGGCTTGTCCCAGCACATTCCACTCTAATTTACAACCTTGGAACACTACTTTCAGGAAGACTCTTTTGCACTAGTAACAAGCGTTGAGAACGTAATAATGCTGCCGCCTTGTGGTTGTTTCCCATAACAGCAGCTTTAAACCAAGTGCTAATGGTTGCTTAATAGTCACAAGGACTGCAGGGCTGTAAATGACACCTGCCCTCAACAAATGCCCTGGGGTAGGGAATAGGCAAGAAAATTCTACACATTACAACTTTTTCAAGAAGTCAATACGAAGAGAGGGAAGTTGTAGTCACTCTTTAAAAAAGAAGGAAAAGAAAAAAGAGGACATGCCTAAAGTTCAGTATAAGGAATTATTAGCCACATGCAAATCCAACGTGAAAACGTTTCAGCTCACACCAGTCAAATGACCATCAGCAAAAAGTCTACAAACTATAAATGCTAAGGGCTTTTAGAGAACTCTGTAATTTCTAGATGCTGGTGGAATGTAAAGTGGTAACAGCACTAACGAAAACTAAACGGAGCTGCTTTAAAACGTAAAAATTGAGCTACCATATGATGCGGCAGGGCACCTTTTGGGCCTATAACCTAAGACCACAAGAATCGGAAAGACAGAGGCAGGCAAATGTGCACTGCAGCAATACTGAAATAGCCAAGACATGGAAACACAAAAAAGGTCCATAATCAGATGAATGGACAAAGAAGAAGTGGTAATATGGACAGAATGGAATATCCGTCACGGAAAAAAATAAAAGAATGGCATATGCAGCACCACAGAGGAGCCTAGAGATAATCACACAACGTGAAGTAAGTCAGAATGAGAAAGACAAATGCCCTATGATGTCCCTTATGTTATCTGAAAATTCATAAAAATGAACATATTTCCATAGAGAAAGGCAATCTCAGATTGAGAAGACAAACTTATGGTTAAGCCAAAGAAAACGTGTGAGGAATGGATAAATTAGGATATTGGGGTTAACACACATATACTAATACATATAAAATATATAATCCCCAAAGACCTATGGAATACCAAGAGTGGTCTACTCAACACTCTGTAACAACCTACATGGAAAAGGACCCAAAGATCAATAAATATAGGTATATGTGTAAATGAACAAGATTCTGTACTCCTACAAAAAAAAATTTTTTTTCAATCAAATTTGCTCTGATAAAAACTACAACTTAAAGAGACAGACAAGAATTACGGAGGTTAAACTTATGGGGGTTTGTCCTGGCACATTCCACTCTAATCTGCAACCTAAAACCACAACTTGCAGCGAAGTTCTGTTTCCCTAGCAAGCAGAGTTGGCAACGTAGAAATCCTGCCACCCAAAAGCCGTTTCCTCAAACAGCAGCTTTAAATCTACTGCTAATGGTCACTAATATTCACAAGGACTGCAGGGCTGTAAATGACTCATGCCCTCAAAAAATGTCCTGGGGAAGGGAATGGCCAAAAAAATCCAAACGCAGCAAATTTTTCAAGAAGGCAGTTAGAAGTTGTACGTTTCGCTCAATCTTAAAAAAAAAGTGAAAAGGACACTGATAAACGCAAAACATCAGGAAATATGAGACGCATGCAAATCCAATCTACACAAAGGTATCACCTCACACCAGTCAGAATGACCATCAGCAAAAAGTCTACAAACAATAGATGTTGAAGAAGTTGTGGAGAATAGCGTAACCTCTCGGTCTAAGTGGGATGTAAACTGGTAACGGCCAATAATAGGAACAGAATGGCAGCGCATTTAAAGGTAAAAATTGAGTCACCATATGATCCGGAAGTCCCACTATTGGGCCTTTCACCTGTGAAAGTCAGAATCAAAAAGACACGGGATGGGGCTTCCCTGGTGGTGCAGTGGTTGAGAGTCTGCCTGCCAAGGCAGGGGCCACGGGTTCGATCCCTGGTCTGGGAGGATCCCGCATGCCGCGGAGCAATTGGGCCCGTGAGCCAAAGCTGCTGAGCCTGCGCATCTGGAGCCTGTGCTCCGCAGCGGGAGAGGCCGCGATGGTGGGAGGCCCGCGCACCGTGATGAGGAGTGGCCCCCACTTGCCGCAACTGGAGAAAGCCCTCGCACAGAAACAAGGAACCAGCACAGCCAAAAATAAATAAATTAATTAATTAATTAATTTTAAAAAAAATCTTAAAAAAAAAAAGACACGGGATGGAAAATCGTGTATTGCAGCAGTATTTACAATAGCCAAGACATGGAAGCAAACAAAATGTCCATCAACAGATAAATGGACACAGAAGAAGTGGTACACATACCGAATGGAAGAGTAGCCTCGGGAAAAAAATGAACAATGCCGTTTTCAGGACTACACATGAGCCTAGAAATAATCATATTAGCTTAAGTAAGTCAAGAGGGAATGATAAATATCCTATGATATCTTGTATACATGTTAGCCTAAGGTTGCTACCAATAAACATATTTTCACAGAAAAAGACACTCACAGACTTATAAAACAAACTAATGGTTAGCCAAAATGAAAGGTGGGAGGATGGATAAATTAGGACTATGGGGCTAACATAGATATACTAATGTATGTTAAATGTATATAAACATATAACATATAAACCATATGAATTATATACTCACCAATACATATAAAATATATAAAGACAAAACACCTACCAAATACCAAGGGAGGTCTACTCAACATTCTGTAATAACATACAAGGTAACAGGATCCGAAGATGAACAGACATATGTATGAATCATTGAGCAGATTCTGTACAGCCAGAAAACCACAACACTCTAATCAAATTTACTCCGATAAGAAATAGAAATTAAATTTAAAAAACAAACATAAGTAAGGTGACATAAACTTCTGGGGGCTTGTCCCAGCACATTCCACTCTAATTTACAACCTTGGAACACTACTTTCAGGAAGACTCTTTTGCACTAGTAACAAGCGTTGAGAACGTAATAATGCTGCCGCCTTGTGGTTGTTTCCCATAACAGCAGCTTTAAACCAAGTGCTAATGGTTGCTTAATAGTCACAAGGACTGCAGGGCTGTAAATGACACCTGCCCTCAACAAATGCCCTGGGGTAGGGAATAGGCAAGAAAATTCTACACATTACAACTTTTTCAAGAAGTCAATACGAAGAGAGGGAAGTTGTAGTCACTCTTTAAAAAAGAAGGAAAAGAAAAAAGAGGACATGCCTAAAGTTCAGTATAAGGAATTATTAGCCACATGCAAATCCAACGTGAAAACGTTTCAGCTCACACCAGTCAAATGACCATCAGCAAAAAGTCTACAAACTATAAATGCTAAGGGCTTTTAGAGAACTCTGTAATTTCTAGATGCTGGTGGAATGTAAAGTGGTAACAGCACTAACGAAAACTGAACGGAGCTGCTTTAAAACGTAAAAATTGAGCTACCATATGATGCGGCAGGGCACCTTTTGGGCCTATAACCTAAGACCACAAGAATCGGAAAGACAGAGGCAGGCAAATGTGCACTGCAGCAATACTGAAATAGCCAAGACATGGAAACACAAAAAAGGTCCATAATCAGATGAATGGACAAAGAAGAAGTGGTAATATGGACAGAATGGAATATCCGTCACGGAAAAAAATAAAAGAATGGCATATGCAGCACCACAGAGGAGCCTAGAGATAATCACACAACGTGAAGTAAGTCAGAATGAGAAAGACAAATGCCCTATGATGTCCCTTATGTTATCTGAAAATTCATAAAAATGAACATATTTCCATAGAGAAAGGCAATCTCAGATTGAGAAGACAAACTTATGGTTAAGCCAAAGAAAACGTGTGAGGAATGGATAAATTAGGATATTGGGGTTAACACACATATACTAATACATATAAAATATATAATCCCCAAAGACCTATGGAATACCAAGAGTGGTCTACTCAACACTCTGTAACAACCTACATGGAAAAGGACCCAAAGATCAATAAATATAGGTATATGTGTAAATGAACAAGATTCTGTACTCCTACAAAAAAAAATTTTTTTTCAATCAAATTTGCTCTGATAAAAACTACAACTTAAAGAGACAGACAAGAATTACGGAGGTTAAACTTATGGGGGTTTGTCCTGGCACATTCCACTCTAATCTGCAACCTAAAACCACAACTTGCAGCGAAGTTCTGTTTCCCTAGCAAGCAGAGTTGGCAACGTAGAAATCCTGCCACCCAAAAGCCGTTTCCTCAAACAGCAGCTTTAAATCTACTGCTAATGGTCACTAATATTCACAAGGACTGCAGGGCTGTAAATGACTCATGCCCTCAAAAAATGTCCTGGGGAAGGGAATGGCCAAAAAAATCCAAACGCAGCAAATTTTTCAAGAAGGCAGTTAGAAGTTGTACGTTTCGCTCAATCTTAAAAAAAAAGTGAAAAGGACACTGATAAACGCAAAACATCAGGAAATATGAGACGCATGCAAATCCAATCTACACAAAGGTATCACCTCACACCAGTCAGAATGACCATCAGCAAAAAGTCTACAAACAATAGATGTTGAAGAAGTTGTGGAGAATAGCGTAACCTCTCGGTCTAAGTGGGATGTAAACTGGTAACGGCCAATAATAGGAACAGAATGGCAGCGCATTTAAAGGTAAAAATTGAGTCACCATATGATCCGGAAGTCCCACTATTGGGCCTTTCACCT
The DNA here is from genome assembly GCF_965194805.1 of Balaenoptera borealis. Lineage (NCBI taxonomy): Eukaryota > Metazoa > Chordata > Mammalia > Artiodactyla > Balaenopteridae > Balaenoptera > Balaenoptera borealis. Next base: position 17,171 of record NW_028122043.1, on the reverse strand, counting down.
GTGAAAGTCAGAATCAAAAAGACACGGGATGGGGCTTCCCTGGTGGTGCAGTGGTTGAGAGTCTGCCTGCCAAGGCAGGGGCCACGGGTTCGATCCCTGGTCTGGGAGGATCCCGCATGCCGCGGAGCAATTGGGCCCGTGAGCCAAAGCTGCTGAGCCTGCGCATCTGGAGCCTGTGCTCCGCAGCGGGAGAGGCCGCGATGGTGGGAGGCCCGCGCACCGTGATGAGGAGTGGCCCCCACTTGCCGCAACTGGAGAAAGCCCTCGCACAGAAACAAGGAACCAGCACAGCCAAAAATAAATAAATAAATTAATTAATTAATTTAAAAAAAAATCTTAAAAAAAAAAAGACACGGGATGGAAAATCGTGTATTGCAGCAGTATTTACAATAGCCAAGACATGGAAGCAAACAAAATGTCCATCAACAGATAAATGGACACAGAAGAAGTGGTACACATACCGAATGGAAGAGTAGCCTCGGGAAAAAAATGAACAATGCCGTTTTCAGGACTACACATGAGCCTAGAAATAATCATATTAGCTTAAGTAAGTCAAGAGGGAATGATAAATATCCTATGATATCTTGTATACATGTTAGCCTAAGGTTGCTACCAATAAACATATTTTCACAGAAAAAGACACTCACAGACTTATAAAACAAACTAATGGTTAGCCAAAATGAAAGGTGGGAGGATGGATAAATTAGGACTATGGGGCTAACATAGATATACTAATGTATGTTAAATGTATATAAACATATAACATATAAACCATATGAATTATATACTCACCAATACATATAAAATATATAAAGACAAAACACCTACCAAATACCAAGGGAGGTCTACTCAACATTCTGTAATAACATACAAGGTAACAGGATCCGAAGATGAACAGACATATGTATGAATCATTGAGCAGATTCTGTACAGCCAGAAAACCACAACACTCTAATCAAATTTACTCCGATAAGAAATAGAAATTAAATTTAAAAAACAAACATAAGTAAGGTGACATAAACTTCTGGGGGCTTGTCCCAGCACATTCCACTCTAATTTACAACCTTGGAACACTACTTTCAGGAAGACTCTTTTGCACTAGTAACAAGCGTTGAGAACGTAATAATGCTGCCGCCTTGTGGTTGTTTCCCATAACAGCAGCTTTAAACCAAGTGCTAATGGTTGCTTAATAGTCACAAGGACTGCAGGGCTGTAAATGACACCTGCCCTCAACAAATGCCCTGGGGTAGGGAATAGGCAAGAAAATTCTACACATTACAACTTTTTCAAGAAGTCAATACGAAGAGAGGGAAGTTGTAGTCACTCTTTAAAAAAGAAGGAAAAGAAAAAAGAGGACATGCCTAAAGTTCAGTATAAGGAATTATTAGCCACATGCAAATCCAACGTGAAAACGTTTCAGCTCACACCAGTCAAATGACCATCAGCAAAAAGTCTACAAACTATAAATGCTAAGGGCTTTTAGAGAACTCTGTAATTTCTAGATGCTGGTGGAATGTAAAGTGGTAACAGCACTAACGAAAACTGAACGGAGCTGCTTTAAAACGTAAAAATTGAGCTACCATATGATGCGGCAGGGCACCTTTTGGGCCTATAACCTAAGACCACAAGAATCGGAAAGACAGAGGCAGGCAAATGTGCACTGCAGCAATACTGAAATAGCCAAGACATGGAAACACAAAAAAGGTCCATAATCAGATGAATGGACAAAGAAGAAGTGGTAATATGGACAGAATGGAATATCCGTCACGGAAAAAAATAAAAGAATGGCATATGCAGCACCACAGAGGAGCCTAGAGATAATCACACAACGTGAAGTAAGTCAGAATGAGAAAGACAAATGCCCTATGATGTCCCTTATGTTATCTGAAAATTCATAAAAATGAACATATTTCCATAGAGAAAGGCAATCTCAGATTGAGAAGACAAACTTATGGTTAAGCCAAAGAAAACGTGTGAGGAATGGATAAATTAGGATATTGGGGTTAACACACATATACTAATACATATAAAATATATAATCCCCAAAGACCTATGGAATACCAAGAGTGGTCTACTCAACACTCTGTAACAACCTACATGGAAAAGGACCCAAAGATCAATAAATATAGGTATATGTGTAAATGAACAAGATTCTGTACTCCTACAAAAAAAAATTTTTTTTCAATCAAATTTGCTCTGATAAAAACTACAACTTAAAGAGACAGACAAGAATTACGGAGGTTAAACTTATGGGGGTTTGTCCTGGCACATTCCACTCTAATCTGCAACCTAAAACCACAACTTGCAGCGAAGTTCTGTTTCCCTAGCAAGCAGAGTTGGCAACGTAGAAATCCTGCCACCCAAAAGCCGTTTCCTCAAACAGCAGCTTTAAATCTACTGCTAATGGTCACTAATATTCACAAGGACTGCAGGGCTGTAAATGACTCATGCCCTCAAAAAATGTCCTGGGGAAGGGAATGGCCAAAAAAATCCAAACGCAGCAAATTTTTCAAGAAGGCAGTTAGAAGTTGTACGTTTCGCTCAATCTTAAAAAAAAAGTGAAAAGGACACTGATAAACGCAAAACATCAGGAAATATGAGACGCATGCAAATCCAATCTACACAAAGGTATCACCTCACACCAGTCAGAATGACCATCAGCAAAAAGTCTACAAACAATAGATGTTGAAGAAGTTGTGGAGAATAGCGTAACCTCTCGGTCTAAGTGGGATGTAAACTGGTAACGGCCAATAATAGGAACAGAATGGCAGCGCATTTAAAGGTAAAAATTGAGTCACCATATGATCCGGAAGTCCCACTATTGGGCCTTTCACCTGTGAAAGTCAGAATCAAAAAGACACGGGATGGGGCTTCCCTGGTGGTGCAGTGGTTGAGAGTCTGCCTGCCAAGGCAGGGGCCACGGGTTCGATCCCTGGTCTGGGAGGATCCCGCATGCCGCGGAGCAATTGGGCCCGTGAGCCAAAGCTGCTGAGCCTGCGCATCTGGAGCCTGTGCTCCGCAGCGGGAGAGGCCGCGATGGTGGGAGGCCCGCGCACCGTGATGAGGAGTGGCCCCCACTTGCCGCAACTGGAGAAAGCCCTCGCACAGAAACAAGGAACCAGCACAGCCAAAAATAAATAAATAAATTAATTAATTAATTTAAAAAAAAATCTTAAAAAAAAAAAGACACGGGATGGAAAATCGTGTATTGCAGCAGTATTTACAATAGCCAAGACATGGAAGCAAACAAAATGTCCATCAACAGATAAATGGACACAGAAGAAGTGGTACACATACCGAATGGAAGAGTAGCCTCGGGAAAAAAATGAACAATGCCGTTTTCAGGACTACACATGAGCCTAGAAATAATCATATTAGCTTAAGTAAGTCAAGAGGGAATGATAAATATCCTATGATATCTTGTATACATGTTAGCCTAAGGTTGCTACCAATAAACATATTTTCACAGAAAAAGACACTCACAGACTTATAAAACAAACTAATGGTTAGCCAAAATGAAAGGTGGGAGGATGGATAAATTAGGACTATGGGGCTAACATAGATATACTAATGTATGTTAAATGTATATAAACATATAACATATAAACCATATGAATTATATACTCACCAATACATATAAAATATATAAAGACAAAACACCTACCAAATACCAAGGGAGGTCTACTCAACATTCTGTAATAACATACAAGGTAACAGGATCCGAAGATGAACAGACATATGTATGAATCATTGAGCAGATTCTGTACAGCCAGAAAACCACAACACTCTAATCAAATTTACTCCGATAAGAAATAGAAATTAAATTTAAAAAACAAACATAAGTAAGGTGACATAAACTTCTGGGGGCTTGTCCCAGCACATTCCACTCTAATTTACAACCTTGGAACACTACTTTCAGGAAGACTCTTTTGCACTAGTAACAAGCGTTGAGAACGTAATAATGCTGCCGCCTTGTGGTTGTTTCCCATAACAGCAGCTTTAAACCAAGTGCTAATGGTTGCTTAATAGTCACAAGGACTGCAGGGCTGTAAATGACACCTGCCCTCAACAAATGCCCTGGGGTAGGGAATAGGCAAGAAAATTCTACACATTACAACTTTTTCAAGAAGTCAATACGAAGAGAGGGAAGTTGTAGTCACTCTTTAAAAAAGAAGGAAAAGAAAAAAGAGGACATGCCTAAAGTTCAGTATAAGGAATTATTAGCCACATGCAAATCCAACGTGAAAACGTTTCAGCTCACACCAGTCAAATGACCATCAGCAAAAAGTCTACAAACTATAAATGCTAAGGGCTTTTAGAGAACTCTGTAATTTCTAGATGCTGGTGGAATGTAAAGTGGTAACAGCACTAACGAAAACTGAACGGAGCTGCTTTAAAACGTAAAAATTGAGCTACCATATGATGCGGCAGGGCACCTTTTGGGCCTATAACCTAAGACCACAAGAATCGGAAAGACAGAGGCAGGCAAATGTGCACTGCAGCAATACTGAAATAGCCAAGACATGGAAACACAAAAAAGGTCCATAATCAGATGAATGGACAAAGAAGAAGTGGTAATATGGACAGAATGGAATATCCGTCACGGAAAAAAATAAAAGAATGGCATATGCAGCACCACAGAGGAGCCTAGAGATAATCACACAACGTGAAGTAAGTCAGAATGAGAAAGACAAATGCCCTATGATGTCCCTTATGTTATCTGAAAATTCATAAAAATGAACATATTTCCATAGAGAAAGGCAATCTCAGATTGAGAAGACAAACTTATGGTTAAGCCAAAGAAAACGTGTGAGGAATGGATAAATTAGGATATTGGGGTTAACACACATATACTAATACATATAAAATATATAATCCCCAAAGACCTATGGAATACCAAGAGTGGTCTACTCAACACTCTGTAACAACCTACATGGAAAAGGACCCAAAGATCAATAAATATAGGTATATGTGTAAATGAACAAGATTCTGTACTCCTACAAAAAAAAATTTTTTTTCAATCAAATTTGCTCTGATAAAAACTACAACTTAAAGAGACAGACAAGAATTACGGAGGTTAAACTTATGGGGGTTTGTCCTGGCACATTCCACTCTAATCTGCAACCTAAAACCACAACTTGCAGCGAAGTTCTGTTTCCCTAGCAAGCAGAGTTGGCAACGTAGAAATCCTGCCACCCAAAAGCCGTTTCCTCAAACAGCAGCTTTAAATCTACTGCTAATGGTCACTAATATTCACAAGGACTGCAGGGCTGTAAATGACTCATGCCCTCAAAAAATGTCCTGGGGAAGGGAATGGCCAAAAAAATCCAAACGCAGCAAATTTTTCAAGAAGGCAGTTAGAAGTTGTACGTTTCGCTCAATCTTAAAAAAAAGTGAAAAGGACACTGATAAACGCAAAACATCAGGAAATATGAGACGCATGCAAATCCAATCTACACAAAGGTATCACCTCACACCAGTCAGAATGACCATCAGCAAAAAGTCTACAAACAATAGATGTTGAAGAAGTTGTGGAGAATAGCGTAACCTCTCGGTCTAAGTGGGATGTAAACTGGTAACGGCCAATAATAGGAACAGAATGGCAGCGCATTTAAAGGTAAAAATTGAGTCACCATATGATCCGGAAGTCCCACTATTGGGCCTTTCACCTGTGAAAGTCAGAATCAAAAAGACACGGGATGGGGCTTCCCTGGTGGTGCAGTGGTTGAGAGTCTGCCTGCCAAGGCAGGGGCCACGGGTTCGATCCCTGGTCTGGGAGGATCCCGCATGCCGCGGAGCAATTGGGCCCGTGAGCCAAAGCTGCTGAGCCTGCGCATCTGGAGCCTGTGCTCCGCAGCGGGAGAGGCCGCGATGGTGGGAGGCCCGCGCACCGTGATGAGGAGTGGCCCCCACTTGCCGCAACTGGAGAAAGCCCTCGCACAGAAACAAGGAACCAGCACAGCCAAAAATAAATAAATAAATTAATTAATTAATTTAAAAAAAAATCTTAAAAAAAAAAAGACACGGGATGGAAAATCGTGTATTGCAGCAGTATTTACAATAGCCAAGACATGGAAGCAAACAAAATGTCCATCAACAGATAAATGGACACAGAAGAAGTGGTACACATACCGAATGGAAGAGTAGCCTCGGGAAAAAAATGAACAATGCCGTTTTCAGGACTACACATGAGCCTAGAAATAATCATATTAGCTTAAGTAAGTCAAGAGGGAATGATAAATATCCTATGATATCTTGTATACATGTTAGCCTAAGGTTGCTACCAATAAACATATTTTCACAGAAAAAGACACTCACAGACTTATAAAACAAACTAATGGTTAGCCAAAATGAAAGGTGGGAGGATGGATAAATTAGGACTATGGGGCTAACATAGATATACTAATGTATGTTAAATGTATATAAACATATAACATATAAACCATATGAATTATATACTCACCAATACATATAAAATATATAAAGACAAAACACCTACCAAATACCAAGGGAGGTCTACTCAACATTCTGTAATAACATACAAGGTAACAGGATCCGAAGATGAACAGACATATGTATGAATCATTGAGCAGATTCTGTACAGCCAGAAAACCACAACACTCTAATCAAATTTACTCCGATAAGAAATAGAAATTAAATTTAAAAAAACAAACATAAGTAAGGTGACATAAACTTCTGGGGGCTTGTCCCAGCACATTCCACTCTAATTTACAACCTTGGAACACTACTTTCAGGAAGACTCTTTTGCACTAGTAACAAGCGTTGAGAACGTAATAATGCTGCCGCCTTGTGGTTGTTTCCCATAACAGCAGCTTTAAACCAAGTGCTAATGGTTGCTTAATAGTCACAAGGACTGCAGGGCTGTAAATGACACCTGCCCTCAACAAATGCCCTGGGGTAGGGAATAGGCAAGAAAATTCTACACATTACAACTTTTTCAAGAAGTCAATACGAAGAGAGGGAAGTTGTAGTCACTCTTTAAAAAAGAAGGAAAAGAAAAAAGAGGACATGCCTAAAGTTCAGTATAAGGAATTATTAGCCACATGCAAATCCAACGTGAAAACGTTTCAGCTCACACCAGTCAAATGACCATCAGCAAAAAGTCTACAAACTATAAATGCTAAGGGCTTTTAGAGAACTCTGTAATTTCTAGATGCTGGTGGAATGTAAAGTGGTAACAGCACTAACGAAAACTGAACGGAGCTGCTTTAAAACGTAAAAATTGAGCTACCATATGATGCGGCAGGGCACCTTTTGGGCCTATAACCTAAGACCACAAGAATCGGAAAGACAGAGGCAGGCAAATGTGCACTGCAGCAATACTGAAATAGCCAAGACATGGAAACACAAAAAAGGTCCATAATCAGATGAATGGACAAAGAAGAAGTGGTAATATGGACAGAATGGAATATCCGTCACGGAAAAAAATAAAAGAATGGCATATGCAGCACCACAGAGGAGCCTAGAGATAATCACACAACGTGAAGTAAGTCAGAATGAGAAAGACAAATGCCCTATGATGTCCCTTATGTTATCTGAAAATTCATAAAAATGAACATATTTCCATAGAGAAAGGCAATCTCAGATTGAGAAGACAAACTTATGGTTAAGCCAAAGAAAACGTGTGAGGAATGGATAAATTAGGATATTGGGGTTAACACACATATACTAATACATATAAAATATATAATCCCCAAAGACCTATGGAATACCAAGAGTGGTCTACTCAACACTCTGTAACAACCTACATGGAAAAGGACCCAAAGATCAATAAATATAGGTATATGTGTAAATGAACAAGATTCTGTACTCCTACAAAAAAAAATTTTTTTTCAATCAAATTTGCTCTGATAAAAACTACAACTTAAAGAGACAGACAAGAATTACGGAGGTTAAACTTATGGGGGTTTGTCCTGGCACATTCCACTCTAATCTGCAACCTAAAACCACAACTTGCAGCGAAGTTCTGTTTCCCTAGCAAGCAGAGTTGGCAACGTAGAAATCCTGCCACCCAAAAGCCGTTTCCTCAAACAGCAGCTTTAAATCTACTGCTAATGGTCACTAATATTCACAAGGACTGCAGGGCTGTAAATGACTCATGCCCTCAAAAAATGTCCTGGGGAAGGGAATGGCCAAAAAAATCCAAACGCAGCAAATTTTTCAAGAAGGCAGTTAGAAGTTGTACGTTTCGCTCAATCTTAAAAAAAAAGTGAAAAGGACACTGATAAACGCAAAACATCAGGAAATATGAGACGCATGCAAATCCAATCTACACAAAGGTATCACCTCACACCAGTCAGAATGACCATCAGCAAAAAGTCTACAAACAATAGATGTTGAAGAAGTTGTGGAGAATAGCGTAACCTCTCGGTCTAAGTGGGATGTAAACTGGTAACGGCCAATAATAGGAACAGAATGGCAGCGCATTTAAAGGTAAAAATTGAGTCACCATATGATCCGGAAGTCCCACTATTGGGCCTTTCACCTGTGAAAGTCAGAATCAAAAAGACACGGGATGGGGCTTCCCTGGTGGTGCAGTGGTTGAGAGTCTGCCTGCCAAGGCAGGGGCCACGGGTTCGATCCCTGGTCTGGGAGGATCCCGCATGCCGCGGAGCAATTGGGCCCGTGAGCCAAAGCTGCTGAGCCTGCGCATCTGGAGCCTGTGCTCCGCAGCGGGAGAGGCCGCGATGGTGGGAGGCCCGCGCACCGTGATGAGGAGTGGCCCCCACTTGCCGCAACTGGAGAAAGCCCTCGCACAGAAACAAGGAACCAGCACAGCCAAAAATAAATAAATTAATTAATTAATTAAATTTTAAAAAAAATCTTAAAAAAAAAAAGACACGGGATGGAAAATCGTGTATTGCAGCAGTATTTACAATAGCCAAGACATGGAAGCAAACAAAATGTCCATCAACAGATAAATGGACACAGAAGAAGTGGTACACATACCGAATGGAAGAGTAGCCTCGGGAAAAAAATGAACAATGCCGTTTTCAGGACTACACATGAGCCTAGAAATAATCATATTAGCTTAAGTAAGTCAAGAGGGAATGATAAATATCCTATGATATCTTGTATACATGTTAGCCTAAGGTTGCTACCAATAAACATATTTTCACAGAAAAAGACACTCACAGACTTATAAAACAAACTAATGGTTAGCCAAAATGAAAGGTGGGAGGATGGATAAATTAGGACTATGGGGCTAACATAGATATACTAATGTATGTTAAATGTATATAAACATATAACATATAAACCATATGAATTATATACTCACCAATACATATAAAATATATAAAGACAAAACACCTACCAAATACCAAGGGAGGTCTACTCAACATTCTGTAATAACATACAAGGTAACAGGATCCGAAGATGAACAGACATATGTATGAATCATTGAGCAGATTCTGTACAGCCAGAAAACCACAACACTCTAATCAAATTTACTCCGATAAGAAATAGAAATTAAATTTAAAAAACAAACATAAGTAAGGTGACATAAACTTCTGGGGGCTTGTCCCAGCACATTCCACTCTAATTTACAACCTTGGAACACTACTTTCAGGAAGACTCTTTTGCACTAGTAACAAGCGTTGAGAACGTAATAATGCTGCCGCCTTGTGGTTGTTTCCCATAACAGCAGCTTTAAACCAAGTGCTAATGGTTGCTTAATAGTCACAAGGACTGCAGGGCTGTAAATGACACCTGCCCTCAACAAATGCCCTGGGGTAGGGAATAGGCAAGAAAATTCTACACATTACAACTTTTTCAAGAAGTCAATACGAAGAGGGAAGTTGTAGTCACTCTTTAAAAAAGAAGGAAAAGAAAAAAGAGGACATGCCTAAAGTTCAGTATAAGGAATTATTAGCCACATGCAAATCCAACGTGAAAACGTTTCAGCTCACACCAGTCAAATGACCATCAGCAAAAAGTCTACAAACTATAAATGCTAAGGGCTTTTAGAGAACTCTGTAATTTCTAGATGCTGGTGGAATGTAAAGTGGTAACAGCACTAACGAAAACTGAACGGAGCTGCTTTAAAACGTAAAAATTGAGCTACCATATGATGCGGCAGGGCACCTTTTGGGCCTATAACCTAAGACCACAAGAATCGGAAAGACAGAGGCAGGCAAATGTGCACTGCAGCAATACTGAAATAGCCAAGACATGGAAACACAAAAAAGGTCCATAATCAGATGAATGGACAAAGAAGAAGTGGTAATATGGACAGAATGGAATATCCGTCACGGAAAAAAATAAAAGAATGGCATATGCAGCACCACAGAGGAGCCTAGAGATAATCACACAACGTGAAGTAAGTCAGAATGAGAAAGACAAATGCCCTATGATGTCCCTTATGTTATCTGAAAATTCATAAAAATGAACATATTTCCATAGAGAAAGGCAATCTCAGATTGAGAAGACAAACTTATGGTTAAGCCAAAGAAAACGTGTGAGGAATGGATAAATTAGGATATTGGGGTTAACACACATATACTAATACATATAAAATATATAATCCCCAAAGACCTATGGAATACCAAGAGTGGTCTACTCAACACTCTGTAACAACCTACATGGAAAAGGACCCAAAGATCAATAAATATAGGTATATGTGTAAATGAACAAGATTCTGTACTCCTACAAAAAAAAATTTTTTTTCAATCAAATTTGCTCTGATAAAAACTACAACTTAAAGAGACAGACAAGAATTACGGAGGTTAAACTTATGGGGGTTTGTCCTGGCACATTCCACTCTAATCTGCAACCTAAAACCACAACTTGCAGCGAAGTTCTGTTTCCCTAGCAAGCAGAGTTGGCAACGTAGAAATCCTGCCACCCAAAAGCCGTTTCCTCAAACAGCAGCTTTAAATCTACTGCTAATGGTCACTAATATTCACAAGGACTGCAGGGCTGTAAATGACTCATGCCCTCAAAAAATGTCCTGGGGAAGGGAATGGCCAAAAAAATCCAAACGCAGCAAATTTTTCAAGAAGGCAGTTAGAAGTTGTACGTTTCGCTCAATCTTAAAAAAAAAAGTGAAAAGGACACTGATAAACGCAAAACATCAGGAAATATGAGACGCATGCAAATCCAATCTACACAAAGGTATCACCTCACACCAGTCAGAATGACCATCAGCAAAAAGTCTACAAACAATAGATGTTGAAGAAGTTGTGGAGAATAGCGTAACCTCTCGGTCTAAGTGGGATGTAAACTGGTAACGGCCAATAATAGGAACAGAATGGCAGCGCATTTAAAGGTAAAAATTGAGTCACCATATGATCCGAAGTCCCACTATTGGGCCTTTCACCTGTGAAAGTCAGAATCAAAAAGACACGGGATGGGGCTTCCCTGGTGGTGCAGTGGTTGAGAGTCTGCCTGCCAAGGCAGGGGCCACGGGTTCGATCCCTGGTCTGGGAGGATCCCGCATGCCGCGGAGCAATTGGGCCCGTGAGCCAAAGCTGCTGAGCCTGCGCATCTGGAGCCTGTGCTCCGCAGCGGGAGAGGCCGCGATGGTGGGAGGCCCGCGCACCGTGATGAGGAGTGGCCCCCACTTGCCGCAACTGGAGAAAGCCCTCGCACAGAAACAAGGAACCAGCACAGCCAAAAATAAATAAATAAATTAATTAATTAATTTAAAAAAAATCTTAAAAAAAAAAGACACGGGATGGAAAATCGTGTATTGCAGCAGTATTTACAATAGCCAAGACATGGAAGCAAACAAAATGTCCATCAACAGATAAATGGACACAGAAGAAGTGGTACACATACCGAATGGAAGAGTAGCCTCGGGAAAAAAATGAACAATGCCGTTTTCAGGACTACACATGAGCCTAGAAATAATCATATTAGCTTAAGTAAGTCAAGAGGGAATGATAAATATCCTATGATATCTTGTATACATGTTAGCCTAAGGTTGCTACCAATAAACATATTTTCACAGAAAAAGACACTCACAGACTTATAAAACAAACTAATGGTTAGCCAAAATGAAAGGTGGGAGGATGGATAAATTAGGACTATGGGGCTAACATAGATATACTAATGTATGTTAAATGTATATAAACATATAACATATAAACCATATGAATTATATACTCACCAATACATATAAAATATATAAAGACAAAACACCTACCAAATACCAAGGGAGGTCTACTCAACATTCTGTAATAACATACAAGGTAACAGGATCCGAAGATGACCAGACATATGTATGAATCATTGAGCAGATTCTGTACAGCCAGAAAACCACAACACTCTAATCAAATTTACTCCGATAAGAAATAGAAATTAAATTTAAAAAACAAACATAAGTAAGGTGACATAAACTTCTGGGGGCTTGTCCCAGCACATTCCACTCTAATTTACAACCTTGGAACACTACTTTCAGGAAGACTCTTTTGCACTAGTAACAAGCGTTGAGAACGTAATAATGCTGCCGCCTTGTGGTTGTTTCCCATAACAGCAGCTTTAAACCAAGTGCTAATGGTTGCTTAATAGTCACAAGGACTGCAGGGCTGTAAATGACACCTGCCCTCAACAAATGCCCTGGGGTAGGGAATAGGCAAGAAAATTCTACACATTACAACTTTTTCAAGAAGTCAATACGAAGAGGGAAGTTGTAGTCACTCTTTAAAAAAGAAGGAAAAGAAAAAAGAGGACATGCCTAAAGTTCAGTATAAGGAATTATTAGCCACATGCAAATCCAACGTGAAAACGTTTCAGCTCACACCAGTCAAATGACCATCAGCAAAAAGTCTACAAACTATAAATGCTAAGGGCTTTTAGAGAACTCTGTAATTTCTAGATGCTGGTGGAATGTAAAGTGGTAACAGCACTAACGAAAAACTGAACGGAGCTGCTTTAAAACGTAAAAATTGAGCTACCATATGATGCGGCAGGGCACCTTTTGGGCCTATAACCTAAGACCACAAGAATCGGAAAGACAGAGGCAGGCAAATGTGCACTGCAGCAATACTGAAATAGCCAAGACATGGAAACACAAAAAAGGTCCATAATCAGATGAATGGACAAAGAAGAAGTGGTAATATGGACAGAATGGAATATCCGTCACGGAAAAAAAATAAAAGAATGGCATATGCAGCACCACAGAGGAGCCTAGAGATAATCACACAACGTGAAGTAAGTCAGAATGAGAAAGACAAATGCCCTATGATGTCCCTTATGTTATCTGAAAATTCATAAAAATGAACATATTTCCATAGAGAAAAGGCAATCTCAGATTGAGAAGACAAACTTATGGTTAAGCCAAAGAAAACGTGTGAGGAATGGATAAATTAGGATATTGGGGTTAACACACATATACTAATACATATAAAATATATAATCCCCAAAGACCTATGGAATACCAAGAGTGGTCTACTCAACACTCTGTAACAACCTACATGGAAAAGGACCCAAAGATCAATAAATATAGGTATATGTGTAAATGAACAAGATTCTGTACTCCTACAAAAAAAAATTTTTTTTCAATCAAATTTGCTCTGATAAAAACTACAACTTAAAGAGACAGACAAGAATTACGGAGGTTAAACTTATGGGGGTTTGTCCTGGCACATTCCACTCTAATCTGCAACCTAAAACCACAACTTGCAGCGAAGTTCTGTTTCCCTAGCAAGCAGAGTTGGCAACGTAGAAATCCTGCCACCCAAAAGCCGTTTCCTCAAACAGCAGCTTTAAATCTACTGCTAATGGTCACTAATATTCACAAGGACTGCAGGGCTGTAAATGACTCATGCCCTCAAAAAATGTCCTGGGGAAGGGAATGGCCAAAAAAATCCAAACGCAGCAAATTTTTCAAGAAGGCAGTTAGAAGTTGTACGTTTCGCTCAATCTTAAAAAAAAAGTGAAAAGGACACTGATAAACGCAAAACATCAGGAAATATGAGACGCATGCAAATCCAATCTACACAAAGGTATCACCTCACACCAGTCAGAATGACCATCAGCAAAAGTCTACAAACAATAGATGTTGAAGAAGTTGTGGAGAATAGCGTAACCTCTCGGTCTAAGTGGGATGTAAACTGGTAACGGCCAATAATAGGAACAGAATGGCAGCGCATTTAAAGGTAAAAATTGAGTCACCATATGATCCGGAAGTCCCACTATTGGGCCTTTCACCTGTGAAAGTCAGAATCAAAAAGACACGGGATGGGGCTTCCCTGGTGGTGCAGTGGTTGAGAGTCTGCCTGCCAAGGCAGGGGCCACGGGTTCGATCCCTGGTCTGGGAGGATCCCGCATGCCGCGGAGCAATTGGGCCCGTGAGCCAAAGCTGCTGAGCCTGCGCATCTGGAGCCTGTGCTCCGCAGCGGGAGAGGCCGCGATGGTGGGAGGCCCGCGCACCGTGATGAGGAGTGGCCCCCACTTGCCGCAACTGGAGAAAGCCCTCGCACAGAAACAAGGAACCAGCACAGCCAAAAATAAATAAATTAATTAATTAATTAATTTTAAAAAAAATCTTAAAAAAAAAAAGACACGGGATGGAAAATCGTGTATTGCAGCAGTATTTACAATAGCCAAGACATGGAAGCAAACAAAATGTCCATCAACAGATAAATGGACACAGAAGAAGTGGTACACATACCGAATGGAAGAGTAGCCTCGGGAAAAAAATGAACAATGCCGTTTTCAGGACTACACATGAGCCTAGAAATAATCATATTAGCTTAAGTAAGTCAAGAGGGAATGATAAATATCCTATGATATCTTGTATACATGTTAGCCTAAGGTTGCTACCAATAAACATATTTTCACAGAAAAAGACACTCACAGACTTATAAAACAAACTAATGGTTAGCCAAAATGAAAGGTGGGAGGATGGATAAATTAGGACTATGGGGCTAACATAGATATACTAATGTATGTTAAATGTATATAAACATATAACATATAAACCATATGAATTATATACTCACCAATACATATAAAATATATAAAGACAAAACACCTACCAAATACCAAGGGAGGTCTACTCAACATTCTGTAATAACATACAAGGTAACAGGATCCGAAGATGAACAGACATATGTATGAATCATTGAGCAGATTCTGTACAGCCAGAAAACCACAACACTCTAATCAAATTTACTCCGATAAGAAATAGAAATTAAATTTAAAAAACAAACATAAGTAAGGTGACATAAACTTCTGGGGGCTTGTCCCAGCACATTCCACTCTAATTTACAACCTTGGAACACTACTTTCAGGAAGACTCTTTTGCACTAGTAACAAGCGTTGAGAACGTAATAATGCTGCCGCCTTGTGGTTGTTTCCCATAACAGCAGCTTTAAACCAAGTGCTAATGGTTGCTTAATAGTCACAAGGACTGCAGGGCTGTAAATGACACCTGCCCTCAACAAATGCCCTGGGGTAGGGAATAGGCAAGAAAATTCTACACATTACAACTTTTTCAAGAAGTCAATACGAAGAGGGAAGTTGTAGTCACTCTTTAAAAAAGAAGGAAAAGAAAAAAAGAGGACATGCCTAAAGTTCAGTATAAGGAATTATTAGCCACATGCAAAATCCAACGTGAAAACGTTTCAGCTCACACCAGTCAAATGACCATCAGCAAAAGTCTACAAACTATAAATGCTAAGGGCTTTTTAGAGAACTCTGTAATTTTCTAGATGCTGGTGGAATGTAAAGTGGTAACAGCACTAACGAAAACTGAACGGAGCTGCTTTAAAACGTAAAAATTGAGCTACCATATGATGCGGCAGGGCACCTTTTGGGGCCTATAACCTAAGACCACAAGAATCGGAAAGACAGAGGCAGGCAAATGTGCACTGCAGCAATACTGAAATAGCCAAGACATGGAAACACAAAAAAGGTCCATAATCAGATGAATGGACAAAGAAGAAGTGGTAATATGGACAGAATGGAATATCCGTCACGGAAAAAAAATAAAAGAATGGCATATGCAGCACCACAGAGGAGCCTAGAGATAATCACACAACGTGAAGTAAGTCAGAATGAGAAAGACAAATGCCCTATGATGTCCCTTATGTTATCTGAAAATTCATAAAAATGAACATATTTCCATAGAGAAAGGCAATCTCAGATTGAGAAGACAAACTTATGGTTAAGCCAAAGAAAACGTGTGAGGAATGGATAAATTAGGATATTGGGGTTAACACACATATACTAATACATATAAAATATATAATCCCCAAAGACCTATGGAATACCAAGAGTGGTCTACTCAACACTCTGTAACAACCTACATGGAAAAGGACCCAAAGATCAATAAATATAGGTATATGTGTAAATGAACAAGATTCTGTACTCCTACAAAAAAAATTTTTTTTCAATCAAATTTGCTCTGATAAAAACTACAACTTAAAAGAGACAGACAAGAATTACGGAGGTTAAACTTATGGGGGTTTGTCCTGGCACATTCCACTCTAATCTGCAACCTAAAACCACAACTTGCAGCGAAGTTCTGTTTCCCTAGCAAGCAGAGTTGGCAACGTAGAAATCCTGCCACCCAAAAGCCGTTTCCTCAAACAGCAGCTTTAAATCTACTGCTAATGGTCACTAATATTCACAAGGACTGCAGGGCTGTAAATGACTCATGCCCTCAAAAAATGTCCTGGGGAAGGGGAATGGCCAAAAAAATCCAAACGCAGCAAATTTTTTCAAGAAGGCAGTTAGAAGTTGTACGTTTCGCTCAATCTTAAAAAAAAAGTGAAAAGGACACTGATAAACGCAAAACATCAGGAAATATGAGACGCATGCAAATCCAATCTACACAAAGGTATCACCTCACACCAGTCAGAATGACCATCAGCAAAAAGTCTACAAACAATAGATGTTGAAGAAGTTGTGGAGAATAGCGTAACCTCTCGGTCTAAGTGGGATGTAAACTGGTAACGGCCAATAATAGGAACAGAATGGCAGCGCATTTAAAGGTAAAAATTGAGTCACCATATGATCCGGAAGTCCCACTATTGGGCCTTTCACCTGTGAAAGTCAGAATCAAAAAGACACGGGATGGGGCTTCCCTGGTGGTGCAGTGGTTGAGAGTCTGCCTGCCAAGGCAGGGGCCACGGGTTCGATCCCTGGTCTGGGAGGATCCCGCATGCCGCGGAGCAATTGGGCCCGTGAGCCAAAGCTGC
>NW_028122044.1:0-49599 GCF_965194805.1 Balaenoptera borealis | reverse complement strand
GAACATAAACCCTGTGTGCCCATTCGTTATACCTCACCGCCCTAAGAAACACCGAAGAGCTGTGGCTGGATGGTAGGAAACAGTGGCCGTAGTGTCCTTCGATCAATATCCCGTTCCAAAGGCCCCCCCGTGAAAATCTCTTGCTTTCGAGGGCCTAGGGCATTCCAAGGGCTGCCAAACACAGCTCAAGGAGGCGAAATAAGAGAAGCAGAACTTGCTCCTGAGAAACTCGTACATACACTGAACCCAAAGCGTGCCTCTTCGTGGAGACCGAAGGCCTCCCCAGCTCAGATTCTGGGCCCTGGAACACAGTGCTAACCGCTGCCTTCAAGGAGAGGTAGGCAAGGAATGTTTTCACGTCTCGCCTGCCTCTCAGGGCCTGTTCAGCTTGAGTGGAAAATATCCACAGCCTGCCCGAACGTCCTGCCGAGCAGCGAGTTGTACTGGAGTGTAGCAAACGCTTCCAAGTTGTCTGAGGGGAAAGAGGCCATTGCTGTGGTGTGAACGGCCTTCTCTGCCACTCTTTCGGAGCACAGTGCTCTCTGGGCAGGCAGGCTAGTTCCTAGAGCAGAAGCATTTGAACAGACGTCTGCCCTGGTATACTTCCTACATCCGCACATCGAGTGCATCTTTCCTACGCTCCAGGCACCCACACGGTGCACAGAACTCCTCCTGATGGCGAGACAGAAGACGCAACATTTCTTCTAGGGGGCTCGTGAGGGGCGAGGCCTCTTGAGGAGTTGGACCCTCGAATGCCGCTGAAACCACTGAGGTTGATTGCCACGTTATGTTAGCGACACACTGAGAGCATTTCAGGTTCATGGAACCCCGTGCAGTGCGCCACGAGAGAAGAAAACGCAGATGCTGCCTTGACAGGGTTAGATTGAATTGCCTCTGTCCCCCCTCCGGAAACTAACTTTCCCAGAGCCAGCACAGCTTCACGTCCCGAGCAACGTTTTCTGCTGTGTGCCAGGATACATGAAAGGAAACCTGGGGACGCTGGGAGACTCTGAGCTGTACGCGGCTTGCCAAAGCTTCTAGACCCTTCAGGGGTCAGTGTGGCCCTTCTGGAGAGTGACACAGCATGTTTCCTAATGGAAACCTAGTGTTACATTTCGGGGACTTTCTGCACAACCTTCCTCAGCCGCCTAGCTGGATGTCCTTGCCCAGAAGCGGCAGTTGCCAAGGAGTTCTTTCCCAGGAGCTCGTGAGACAGCATACCATGCAGAACCGCAGAGAAGGAGACCAGCCTTTCTCCGGGTTCTCAGAGGTTCGCTTTTCTGCCTTTGAGCCTCTGAAGTCAGAGATCCAGTCAGCTCCCAATGATACTTTAGAACTGTAGTATTGAAGGTCTCTCTGCCATCAGCCCCCTGCTCAGCTCCCGTCTCCTAGGTGCATTCAGTGAAGTAGCATCCACTCTGCAGCCTCCCGCACCATGTTGTTTAGGAACGGCACATTTCCTCTTCGTAAAGAAATCTTTTCTTGCAGCCTGCCTGGCCCGAGCTCCTATTCCTTTTCCGAAGGCCGAGTTCGGCATAGCCCTGCAATGACCCCTTCCCTCAAGGCCGGACACATCTCTGAAAGACTATACTCCATGGGTCCCCATTCATTACATCTTACCTCCCATGAAACACAAAGGAGTTGTAGCGTGATGGGAGGAAACAACGGCCTCCTTCTCCTTCTCGGAATACCCCGTTGCCCAAGGTTACGGGCCTTGTCCAGAAGCAACAGTTGCCCAGGATTTCTTTGCTTTGAGCTCGTGAGACAGCATATCATGTAGGACCGCCGAGAAGGAGACCTGCCTCTCTCTGGTTTGGAAGAGGTTAGCTTTTCTACTCAGCCTTGGAGCACAAAGACCCAGCCAATTCCCAAGGACAGTTTCGAAGGTTACTGGTGCAGGTCTCTCTGCGCTTAGCCCACCGTTCAGCTACAGTCTGTAAAGTGCATTCAGGGAAGAGCAAGAAAGTCTCCAACGCCCCGCGTCTTGTGGGGAAGGAACAGCACATTCTCTCCTCAGTGAAGACGTCCTTTCTTGCAGACTGCCAGGCTGGGACTCCTCTTCCGTCTCAGACCACCGAGTTTGGCATAGCGTTGAAATGACCCCTTCCCTCAACGCCGTAGGCATCTCTTCAAGAACATAAACCCTGTGTGCCCATTCGTTATACCTCACCGCCCTAAGAAACACCGAAGAGCTGTGGCTGGATGGTAGGAAACAGTGGCCGTAGTGTCCTTCGATCAATATCCCGTTCCAAAGGCCCCCCCGTGAAAATCTCTTGCTTTCGAGGGCCTAGGGCATTCCAAGGGCTGCCAAACACAGCTCAAGGAGGCGAAATAAGAGAAGCAGAACTTGCTCCTGAGAAACTCGTACATACACTGAACCCAAAGCGTGCCTCTTCGTGGAGACCGAAGGCCTCCCCAGCTCAGATTCTGGGCCCTGGAACACAGTGCTAACCGCTGCCTTCAAGGAGAGGTAGGCAAGGAATGTTTTCACGTCTCGCCTGCCTCTCAGGGCCTGTTCAGCTTGAGTGGAAAATATCCACAGCCTGCCCGAACGTCCTGCCGAGCAGCGAGTTGTACTGGAGTGTAGCAAACGCTTCCAAGTTGTCTGAGGGGAAAGAGGCCATTGCTGTGGTGTGAACGGCCTTCTCTGCCACTCTTTCGGAGCACAGTGCTCTCTGGGCAGGCAGGCTAGTTCCTAGAGCAGAAGCATTTGAACAGACGTCTGCCCTGGTATACTTCCTACATCCGCACATCGAGTGCATCTTTCCTACGCTCCAGGCACCCACACGGTGCACAGAACTCCTCCTGATGGCGAGACAGAAGACGCAACATTTCTTCTAGGGGGCTCGTGAGGGGCGAGGCCTCTTGAGGAGTTGGACCCTCGAATGCCGCTGAAACCACTGAGGTTGATTGCCACGTTATGTTAGCGACACACTGAGAGCATTTCAGGTTCATGGAACCCCGTGCAGTGCGCCACGAGAGAAGAAAACGCAGATGCTGCCTTGACAGGGTTAGATTGAATTGCCTCTGTCCCCCCTCCGGAAACTAACTTTCCCAGAGCCAGCACAGCTTCACGTCCCGAGCAACGTTTTCTGCTGTGTGCCAGGATACATGAAAGGAAACCTGGGGACGCTGGGAGACTCTGAGCTGTACGCGGCTTGCCAAAGCTTCTAGACCCTTCAGGGGTCAGTGTGGCCCTTCTGGAGAGTGACACAGCATGTTTCCTAATGGAAACCTAGTGTTACATTTCGGGGACTTTCTGCACAACCTTCCTCAGCCGCCTAGCTGGATGTCCTTGCCCAGAAGCGGCAGTTGCCAAGGAGTTCTTTCCCAGGAGCTCGTGAGACAGCATACCATGCAGAACCGCAGAGAAGGAGACCAGCCTTTCTCCGGGTTCTCAGAGGTTCGCTTTTCTGCCTTTGAGCCTCTGAACTCAGAGATCCAGTCAGCTCCCAATGATACTTTAGAACTGTAGTATTGAAGGTCTCTCTGCCATCAGCCCCCTGCTCAGCTCCCGTCTCCTAGGTGCATTCAGTGAAGTAGCATCCACTCTGCAGCCTCCCGCACCATGTTGTTTAGGAACGGCACATTTCCTCTTCGTAAAGAAATCTTTTCTTGCAGCCTGCCTGGCCCGAGCTCCTATTCCTTTTCCGAAGGCCGAGTTCGGCATAGCCCTGCAATGACCCCTTCCCTCAAGGCCGGACACATCTCTGAAAGACTATACTCCATGGGTCCCCATTCATTACATCTTACCTCCCATGAAACACAAAGGAGTTGTAGCGTGATGGGAGGAAACAACGGCCTCCTTCTCCTTCTCGGAATACCCCGTTGCCCAAGGTTACGGGCCTTGTCCAGAAGCAACAGTTGCCCAGGATTTCTTTGCTTTGAGCTCGTGAGACAGCATATCATGTAGGACCGCCGAGAAGGAGACCTGCCTCTCTCTGGTTTGGAAGAGGTTAGCTTTTCTACTCAGCCTTGGAGCACAAAGACCCAGCCAATTCCCAAGGACAGTTTCGAAGGTTACTGGTGCAGGTCTCTCTGCGCTTAGCCCACCGTTCAGCTACAGTCTGTAAAGTGCATTCAGGGAAGAGCAAGAAAGTCTCCAACGCCCCGCGTCTTGTGGGGAAGGAACAGCACATTCTCTCCTCAGTGAAGACGTCCTTTCTTGCAGACTGCCAGGCTGGGACTCCTCTTCCGTCTCAGACCACCGAGTTTGGCATAGCGTTGAAATGACCCCTTCCCTCAACGCCGTAGGCATCTCTTCAAGAACATAAACCCTGTGTGCCCATTCGTTATACCTCACCGCCCTAAGAAACACCGAAGAGCTGTGGCTGGATGGTAGGAAACAGTGGCCGTAGTGTCCTTCGATCAATATCCCGTTCCAAAGGCCCCCCCGTGAAAATCTCTTGCTTTCGAGGGCCTAGGGCATTCCAAGGGCTGCCAAACACAGCTCAAGGAGGCGAAATAAGAGAAGCAGAACTTGCTCCTGAGAAACTCGTACATACACTGAACCCAAAGCGTGCCTCTTCGTGGAGACCGAAGGCCTCCCCAGCTCAGATTCTGGGCCCTGGAACACAGTGCTAACCGCTGCCTTCAAGGAGAGGTAGGCAAGGAATGTTTTCACGTCTCGCCTGCCTCTCAGGGCCTGTTCAGCTTGAGTGGAAAATATCCACAGCCTGCCCGAACGTCCTGCCGAGCAGCGAGTTGTACTGGAGTGTAGCAAACGCTTCCAAGTTGTCTGAGGGGAAAGAGGCCATTGCTGTGGTGTGAACGGCCTTCTCTGCCACTCTTTCGGAGCACAGTGCTCTCTGGGCAGGCAGGCTAGTTCCTAGAGCAGAAGCATTTGAACAGACGTCTGCCCTGGTATACTTCCTACATCCGCACATCGAGTGCATCTTTCCTACGCTCCAGGCACCCACACGGTGCACAGAACTCCTCCTGATGGCGAGACAGAAGACGCAACATTTCTTCTAGGGGGCTCGTGAGGGGCGAGGCCTCTTGAGGAGTTGGACCCTCGAATGCCGCTGAAACCACTGAGGTTGATTGCCACGTTATGTTAGCGACACACTGAGAGCATTTCAGGTTCATGGAACCCCGTGCAGTGCGCCACGAGAGAAGAAAACGCAGATGCTGCCTTGACAGGGTTAGATTGAATTGCCTCTGTCCCCCCTCCGGAAACTAACTTTCCCAGAGCCAGCACAGCTTCACGTCCCGAGCAGCGTTTTCTGCTGTGTGCCAGGATACATGAAAGGAAACCTGGGGACGCTGGGAGGCTCTGAGCTGTACGCGGCTTGCCAAAGCTTCTAGACCCTTCAGGGGTCAGTGTGGCCCTTCTGGAGAGTGACACAGCATGTTTCCTAATGGAAACCTAGTGTTACATTTCGGGGACTTTCTGCACAACCTTCCTCAGCCGCCTAGCTGGATGTCCTTGCCCAGAAGCGGCAGTTGCCAAGGAGTTCTTTCCCAGGAGCTCGTGAGACAGCATACCATGCAGAACCGCAGAGAAGGAGACCAGCCTTTCTCCGGGTTCTCAGAGGTTCGCTTTTCTGCCTTTGAGCCTCTGAAGTCAGAGATCCAGTCAGCTCCCAATGATACTTTAGAACTGTAGTATTGAAGGTCTCTCTGCCATCAGCCCCCTGCTCAGCTCCCGTCTCCTAGGTGCATTCAGTGAAGTAGCATCCACTCTGCAGCCTCCCGCACCATGTTGTTTAGGAACGGCACATTTCCTCTTCGTAAAGAAATCTTTTCTTGCAGCCTGCCTGGCCCGAGCTCCTATTCCTTTTCCGAAGGCCGAGTTCGGCATAGCCCTGCAATGACCCCTTCCCTCAAGGCCGGACACATCTCTGAAAGACTATACTCCATGGGTCCCCATTCATTACATCTTACCTCCCATGAAACACAAAGGAGTTGTAGCGTGATGGGAGGAAACAACGGCCTCCTTCTCCTTCTCGGAATACCCCGTTGCCCAAGGTTACGGGCCTTGTCCAGAAGCAACAGTTGCCCAGGATTTCTTTGCTTTGAGCTCGTGAGACAGCATATCATGTAGGACCGCCGAGAAGGAGACCTGCCTCTCTCTGGTTTGGAAGAGGTTAGCTTTTCTACTCAGCCTTGGAGCACAAAGACCCAGCCAATTCCCAAGGACAGTTTCGAAGGTTACTGGTGCAGGTCTCTCTGCGCTTAGCCCACCGTTCAGCTACAGTCTGTAAAGTGCATTCAGGGAAGAGCAAGAAAGTCTCCAACGCCCCGCGTCTTGTGGGGAAGGAACAGCACATTCTCTCCTCAGTGAAGACGTCCTTTCTTGCAGACTGCCAGGCTGGGACTCCTCTTCCGTCTCAGACCACCGAGTTTGGCATAGCGTTGAAATGACCCCTTCCCTCAACGCCGTAGGCATCTCTTCAAGAACATAAACCCTGTGTGCCCATTCGTTATACCTCACCGCCCTAAGAAACACCGAAGAGCTGTGGCTGGATGGTAGGAAACAGTGGCCGTAGTGTCCTTCGATCAATATCCCGTTCCAAAGGCCCCCCCGTGAAAATCTCTTGCTTTCGAGGGCCTAGGGCATTCCAAGGGCTGCCAAACACAGCTCAAGGAGGCGAAATAAGAGAAGCAGAACTTGCTCCTGAGAAACTCGTACATACACTGAACCCAAAGCGTGCCTCTTCGTGGAGACCGAAGGCCTCCCCAGCTCAGATTCTGGGCCCTGGAACACAGTGCTAACCGCTGCCTTCAAGGAGAGGTAGGCAAGGAATGTTTTCACGTCTCGCCTGCCTCTCAGGGCCTGTTCAGCTTGAGTGGAAAATATCCACAGCCTGCCCGAACGTCCTGCCGAGCAGCGAGTTGTACTGGAGTGTAGCAAACGCTTCCAAGTTGTCTGAGGGGAAAGAGGCCATTGCTGTGGTGTGAACGGCCTTCTCTGCCACTCTTTCGGAGCACAGTGCTCTCTGGGCAGGCAGGCTAGTTCCTAGAGCAGAAGCATTTGAACAGACGTCTGCCCTGGTATACTTCCTACATCCGCACATCGAGTGCATCTTTCCTACGCTCCAGGCACCCACACGGTGCACAGAACTCCTCCTGATGGCGAGACAGAAGACGCAACATTTCTTCTAGGGGGCTCGTGAGGGGCGAGGCCTCTTGAGGAGTTGGACCCTCGAATGCCGCTGAAACCACTGAGGTTGATTGCCACGTTATGTTAGCGACACACTGAGAGCATTTCAGGTTCATGGAACCCCGTGCAGTGCGCCACGAGAGAAGAAAACGCAGATGCTGCCTTGACAGGGTTAGATTGAATTGCCTCTGTCCCCCCTCCGGAAACTAACTTTCCCAGAGCCAGCACAGCTTCACGTCCCGAGCAGCGTTTTCTGCTGTGTGCCAGGATACATGAAAGGAAACCTGGGGACGCTGGGAGGCTCTGAGCTGTACGCGGCTTGCCAAAGCTTCTAGACCCTTCAGGGGTCAGTGTGGCCCTTCTGGAGAGTGACACAGCATGTTTCCTAATGGAAACCTAGTGTTACATTTCGGGGACTTTCTGCACAACCTTCCTCAGCCGCCTAGCTGGATGTCCTTGCCCAGAAGCGGCAGTTGCCAAGGAGTTCTTTCCCAGGAGCTCGTGAGACAGCATACCATGCAGAACCGCAGAGAAGGAGACCAGCCTTTCTCCGGGTTCTCAGAGGTTCGCTTTTCTGCCTTTGAGCCTCTGAAGTCAGAGATCCAGTCAGCTCCCAATGATACTTTAGAACTGTAGTATTGAAGGTCTCTCTGCCATCAGCCCCCTGCTCAGCTCCCGTCTCCTAGGTGCATTCAGTGAAGTAGCATCCACTCTGCAGCCTCCCGCACCATGTTGTTTAGGAACGGCACATTTCCTCTTCGTAAAGAAATCTTTTCTTGCAGCCTGCCTGGCCCGAGCTCCTATTCCTTTTCCGAAGGCCGAGTTCGGCATAGCCCTGCAATGACCCCTTCCCTCAAGGCCGGACACATCTCTGAAAGACTATACTCCATGGGTCCCCATTCATTACATCTTACCTCCCATGAAACACAAAGGAGTTGTAGCGTGATGGGAGGAAACAACGGCCTCC
This sequence comes from Balaenoptera borealis, assembly GCF_965194805.1. Classification (NCBI taxonomy): domain Eukaryota; kingdom Metazoa; phylum Chordata; class Mammalia; order Artiodactyla; family Balaenopteridae; genus Balaenoptera; species Balaenoptera borealis. Next base: position 41,527 of record NW_028122044.1, on the reverse strand, counting down.
TTCTCCTTCTCGGAATACCCCGTTGCCCAAGGTTACGGGCCTTGTCCAGAAGCAACAGTTGCCCAGGATTTCTTTGCTTTGAGCTCGTGAGACAGCATATCATGTAGGACCGCCGAGAAGGAGACCTGCCTCTCTCTGGTTTGGAAGAGGTTAGCTTTTCTACTCAGCCTTGGAGCACAAAGACCCAGCCAATTCCCAAGGACAGTTTCGAAGGTTACTGGTGCAGGTCTCTCTGCGCTTAGCCCACCGTTCAGCTACAGTCTGTAAAGTGCATTCAGGGAAGAGCAAGAAAGTCTCCAACGCCCCGCGTCTTGTGGGGAAGGAACAGCACATTCTCTCCTCAGTGAAGACGTCCTTTCTTGCAGACTGCCAGGCTGGGACTCCTCTTCCGTCTCAGACCACCGAGTTTGGCATAGCGTTGAAATGACCCCTTCCCTCAACGCCGTAGGCATCTCTTCAAGAACATAAACCCTGTGTGCCCATTCGTTATACCTCACCGCCCTAAGAAACACCGAAGAGCTGTGGCTGGATGGTAGGAAACAGTGGCCGTAGTGTCCTTCGATCAATATCCCGTTCCAAAGGCCCCCCCGTGAAAATCTCTTGCTTTCGAGGGCCTAGGGCATTCCAAGGGCTGCCAAACACAGCTCAAGGAGGCGAAATAAGAGAAGCAGAACTTGCTCCTGAGAAACTCGTACATACACTGAACCCAAAGCGTGCCTCTTCGTGGAGACCGAAGGCCTCCCCAGCTCAGATTCTGGGCCCTGGAACACAGTGCTAACCGCTGCCTTCAAGGAGAGGTAGGCAAGGAATGTTTTCACGTCTCGCCTGCCTCTCAGGGCCTGTTCAGCTTGAGTGGAAAATATCCACAGCCTGCCCGAACGTCCTGCCGAGCAGCGAGTTGTACTGGAGTGTAGCAAACGCTTCCAAGTTGTCTGAGGGGAAAGAGGCCATTGCTGTGGTGTGAACGGCCTTCTCTGCCACTCTTTCGGAGCACAGTGCTCTCTGGGCAGGCAGGCTAGTTCCTAGAGCAGAAGCATTTGAACAGACGTCTGCCCTGGTATACTTCCTACATCCGCACATCGAGTGCATCTTTCCTACGCTCCAGGCACCCACACGGTGCACAGAACTCCTCCTGATGGCGAGACAGAAGACGCAACATTTCTTCTAGGGGGCTCGTGAGGGGCGAGGCCTCTTGAGGAGTTGGACCCTCGAATGCCGCTGAAACCACTGAGGTTGATTGCCACGTTATGTTAGCGACACACTGAGAGCATTTCAGGTTCATGGAACCCCGTGCAGTGCGCCACGAGAGAAGAAAACGCAGATGCTGCCTTGACAGGGTTAGATTGAATTGCCTCTGTCCCCCCTCCGGAAACTAACTTTCCCAGAGCCAGCACAGCTTCACGTCCCGAGCAGCGTTTTCTGCTGTGTGCCAGGATACATGAAAGGAAACCTGGGGACGCTGGGAGGCTCTGAGCTGTACGCGGCTTGCCAAAGCTTCTAGACCCTTCAGGGGTCAGTGTGGCCCTTCTGGAGAGTGACACAGCATGTTTCCTAATGGAAACCTAGTGTTACATTTCGGGGACTTTCTGCACAACCTTCCTCAGCCGCCTAGCTGGATGTCCTTGCCCAGAAGCGGCAGTTGCCAAGGAGTTCTTTCCCAGGAGCTCGTGAGACAGCATACCATGCAGAACCGCAGAGAAGGAGACCAGCCTTTCTCCGGGTTCTCAGAGGTTCGCTTTTCTGCCTTTGAGCCTCTGAAGTCAGAGATCCAGTCAGCTCCCAATGATACTTTAGAACTGTAGTATTGAAGGTCTCTCTGCCATCAGCCCCCTGCTCAGCTCCCGTCTCCTAGGTGCATTCAGTGAAGTAGCATCCACTCTGCAGCCTCCCGCACCATGTTGTTTAGGAACGGCACATTTCCTCTTCGTAAAGAAATCTTTTCTTGCAGCCTGCCTGGCCCGAGCTCCTATTCCTTTTCCGAAGGCCGAGTTCGGCATAGCCCTGCAATGACCCCTTCCCTCAAGGCCGGACACATCTCTGAAAGACTATACTCCATGGGTCCCCATTCATTACATCTTACCTCCCATGAAACACAAAGGAGTTGTAGCGTGATGGGAGGAAACAACGGCCTCCTTCTCCTTCTCGGAATACCCCGTTGCCCAAGGTTACGGGCCTTGTCCAGAAGCAACAGTTGCCCAGGATTTCTTTGCTTTGAGCTCGTGAGACAGCATATCATGTAGGACCGCCGAGAAGGAGACCTGCCTCTCTCTGGTTTGGAAGAGGTTAGCTTTTCTACTCAGCCTTGGAGCACAAAGACCCAGCCAATTCCCAAGGACAGTTTCGAAGGTTACTGGTGCAGGTCTCTCTGCGCTTAGCCCACCGTTCAGCTACAGTCTGTAAAGTGCATTCAGGGAAGAGCAAGAAAGTCTCCAACGCCCCGCGTCTTGTGGGGAAGGAACAGCACATTCTCTCCTCAGTGAAGACGTCCTTTCTTGCAGACTGCCAGGCTGGGACTCCTCTTCCGTCTCAGACCACCGAGTTTGGCATAGCGTTGAAATGACCCCTTCCCTCAACGCCGTACGCATCTCTTCAAGAACATAAACCCTGTGTGCCCATTCGTTATACCTCACCGCCCTAAGAAACACCGAAGAGCTGTGGCTGGATGGTAGGAAACAGTGGCCGTAGTGTCCTTCGATCAATATCCCGTTCCAAAGGCCCCCCCGTGAAAATCTCTTGCTTTCGAGGGCCTAGGGCATTCCAAGGGCTGCCAAACACAGCTCAAGGAGGCGAAATAAGAGAAGCAGAACTTGCTCCTGAGAAACTCGTACATACACTGAACCCAAAGCGTGCCTCTTCGTGGAGACCGAAGGCCTCCCCAGCTCAGATTCTGGGCCCTGGAACACAGTGCTAACCGCTGCCTTCAAGGAGAGGTAGGCAAGGAATGTTTTCACGTCTCGCCTGCCTCTCAGGGCCTGTTCAGCTTGAGTGGAAAATATCCACAGCCTGCCCGAACGTCCTGCCGAGCAGCGAGTTGTACTGGAGTGTAGCAAACGCTTCCAAGTTGTCTGAGGGGAAAGAGGCCATTGCTGTGGTGTGAACGGCCTTCTCTGCCACTCTTTCGGAGCACAGTGCTCTCTGGGCAGGCAGGCTAGTTCCTAGAGCAGAAGCATTTGAACAGACGTCTGCCCTGGTATACTTCCTACATCCGCACATCGAGTGCATCTTTCCTACGCTCCAGGCACCCACACGGTGCACAGAACTCCTCCTGATGGCGAGACAGAAGACGCAACATTTCTTCTAGGGGGCTCGTGAGGGGCGAGGCCTCTTGAGGAGTTGGACCCTCGAATGCCGCTGAAACCACTGAGGTTGATTGCCACGTTATGTTAGCGACACACTGAGAGCATTTCAGGTTCATGGAACCCCGTGCAGTGCGCCACGAGAGAAGAAAACGCAGATGCTGCCTTGACAGGGTTAGATTGAATTGCCTCTGTCCCCCCTCCGGAAACTAACTTTCCCAGAGCCAGCACAGCTTCACGTCCCGAGCAGCGTTTTCTGCTGTGTGCCAGGATACATGAAAGGAAACCTGGGGACGCTGGGAGGCTCTGAGCTGTACGCGGCTTGCCAAAGCTTCTAGACCCTTCAGGGGTCAGTGTGGCCCTTCTGGAGAGTGACACAGCATGTTTCCTAATGGAAACCTAGTGTTACATTTCGGGGACTTTCTGCACAACCTTCCTCAGCCGCCTAGCTGGATGTCCTTGCCCAGAAGCGGCAGTTGCCAAGGAGTTCTTTCCCAGGAGCTCGTGAGACAGCATACCATGCAGAACCGCAGAGAAGGAGACCAGCCTTTCTCCGGGTTCTCAGAGGTTCGCTTTTCTGCCTTTGAGCCTCTGAAGTCAGAGATCCAGTCAGCTCCCAATGATACTTTAGAACTGTAGTATTGAAGGTCTCTCTGCCATCAGCCCCCTGCTCAGCTCCCGTCTCCTAGGTGCATTCAGTGAAGTAGCATCCACTCTGCAGCCTCCCGCACCATGTTGTTTAGGAACGGCACATTTCCTCTTCGTAAAGAAATCTTTTCTTGCAGCCTGCCTGGCCCGAGCTCCTATTCCTTTTCCGAAGGCCGAGTTCGGCATAGCCCTGCAATGACCCCTTCCCTCAAGGCCGGACACATCTCTGAAAGACTATACTCCATGGGTCCCCATTCATTACATCTTACCTCCCATGAAACACAAAGGAGTTGTAGCGTGATGGGAGGAAACAACGGCCTCCTTCTCCTTCTCGGAATACCCCGTTGCCCAAGGTTACAGGCCTTGTCCAGAAGCAACAGTTGCCCAGGATTTCTTTGCTTTGAGCTCGTGAGACAGCATATCATGTAGGACCGCCGAGAAGGAGACCTGCCTCTCTCTGGTTTGGAAGAGGTTAGCTTTTCTACTCAGCCTTGGAGCACAAAGACCCAGCCAATTCCCAAGGACAGTTTCGAAGGTTACTGGTGCAGGTCTCTCTGCACTTAGCCCACCGTTCAGCTACAGTCTGTAAAGTGCATTCAGGGAAGAGCAAGAAAGTCTCCAACGCCCCGCGTCTTGTGGGGAAGGAACAGCACATTCTCTCCTCAGTGAAGACGTCCTTTCTTGCAGACTGCCAGGCTGGGACTCCTCTTCCGTCTCAGACCACCGAGTTTGGCATAGCGTTGAAATGACCCCTTCCCTCAACGCCGTAGGCATCTCTTCAAGAACATAAACCCTGTGTGCCCATTCGTTATACCTCACCGCCCTAAGAAACACCGAAGAGCTGTGGCTGGATGGTAGGAAACAGTGGCCGTAGTGTCCTTCGATCAATATCCCGTTCCAAAGGCCCCCCCGTGAAAATCTCTTGCTTTCGAGGGCCTAGGGCATTCCAAGGGCTGCCAAACACAGCTCAAGGAGGCGAAATAAGAGAAGCAGAACTTGCTCCTGAGAAACTCGTACATACACTGAACCCAAAGCGTGCCTCTTCGTGGAGACCGAAGGCCTCCCCAGCTCAGATTCTGGGCCCTGGAACACAGTGCTAACCGCTGCCTTCAAGGAGAGGTAGGCAAGGAATGTTTTCACGTCTCGCCTGCCTCTCAGGGCCTGTTCAGCTTGAGTGGAAAATATCCACAGCCTGCCCGAACGTCCTGCCGAGCAGCGAGTTGTACTGGAGTGTAGCAAACGCTTCCAAGTTGTCTGAGGGGAAAGAGGCCATTGCTGTGGTGTGAACGGCCTTCTCTGCCACTCTTTCGGAGCACAGTGCTCTCTGGGCAGGCAGGCTAGTTCCTAGAGCAGAAGCATTTGAACAGACGTCTGCCCTGGTATACTTCCTACATCCGCACATCGAGTGCATCTTTCCTACGCTCCAGGCACCCACACGGTGCACAGAACTCCTCCTGATGGCGAGACAGAAGACGCAACATTTCTTCTAGGGGGCTCGTGAGGGGCGAGGCCTCTTGAGGAGTTGGACCCTCGAATGCCGCTGAAACCACTGAGGTTGATTGCCACGTTATGTTAGCGACACACTGAGAGCATTTCAGGTTCATGGAACCCCGTGCAGTGCGCCACGAGAGAAGAAAACGCAGATGCTGCCTTGACAGGGTTAGATTGAATTGCCTCTGTCCCCCCTCCGGAAACTAACTTTCCCAGAGCCAGCACAGCTTCACGTCCCGAGCAGCGTTTTCTGCTGTGTGCCAGGATACATGAAAGGAAACCTGGGGACGCTGGGAGGCTCTGAGCTGTACGCGGCTTGCCAAAGCTTCTAGACCCTTCAGGGGTCAGTGTGGCCCTTCTGGAGAGTGACACAGCATGTTTCCTAATGGAAACCTAGTGTTACATTTCGGGGACTTTCTGCACAACCTTCCTCAGCCGCCTAGCTGGATGTCCTTGCCCAGAAGCGGCAGTTGCCAAGGAGTTCTTTCCCAGGAGCTCGTGAGACAGCATACCATGCAGAACCGCAGAGAAGGAGACCAGCCTTTCTCCGGGTTCTCAGAGGTTCGCTTTTCTGCCTTTGAGCCTCTGAACTCAGAGATCCAGTCAGCTCCCAATGATACTTTAGAACTGTAGTATTGAAGGTCTCTCTGCCATCAGCCCCCTGCTCAGCTCCCGTCTCCTAGGTGCATTCAGTGAAGTAGCATCCACTCTGCAGCCTCCCGCACCATGTTGTTTAGGAACGGCACATTTCCTCTTCGTAAAGAAATCTTTTCTTGCAGCCTGCCTGGCCCGAGCTCCTATTCCTTTTCCGAAGGCCGAGTTCGGCATAGCCCTGCAATGACCCCTTCCCTCAAGGCCGGACACATCTCTGAAAGACTATACTCCATGGGTCCCCATTCATTACATCTTACCTCCCATGAAACACAAAGGAGTTGTAGCGTGATGGGAGGAAACAACGGCCTCCTTCTCCTTCTCGGAATACCCCGTTGCCCAAGGTTACGGGCCTTGTCCAGAAGCAACAGTTGCCCAGGATTTCTTTGCTTTGAGCTCGTGAGACAGCATATCATGTAGGACCGCCGAGAAGGAGACCTGCCTCTCTCTGGTTTGGAAGAGGTTAGCTTTTCTACTCAGCCTTGGAGCACAAAGACCCAGCCAATTCCCAAGGACAGTTTCGAAGGTTACTGGTGCAGGTCTCTCTGCGCTTAGCCCACCGTTCAGCTACAGTCTGTAAAGTGCATTCAGGGAAGAGCAAGAAAGTCTCCAACGCCCCGCGTCTTGTGGGGAAGGAACAGCACATTCTCTCCTCAGTGAAGACGTCCTTTCTTGCAGACTGCCAGGCTGGGACTCCTCTTCCGTCTCAGACCACCGAGTTTGGCATAGCGTTGAAATGACCCCTTCCCTCAACGCCGTAGGCATCTCTTCAAGAACATAAACCCTGTGTGCCCATTCGTTATACCTCACCGCCCTAAGAAACACCGAAGAGCTGTGGCTGGATGGTAGGAAACAGTGGCCGTAGTGTCCTTCGATCAATATCCCGTTCCAAAGGCCCCCCCGTGAAAATCTCTTGCTTTCGAGGGCCTAGGGCATTCCAAGGGCTGCCAAACACAGCTCAAGGAGGCGAAATAAGAGAAGCAGAACTTGCTCCTGAGAAACTCGTACATACACTGAACCCAAAGCGTGCCTCTTCGTGGAGACCGAAGGCCTCCCCAGCTCAGATTCTGGGCCCTGGAACACAGTGCTAACCGCTGCCTTCAAGGAGAGGTAGGCAAGGAATGTTTTCACGTCTCGCCTGCCTCTCAGGGCCTGTTCAGCTTGAGTGGAAAATATCCACAGCCTGCCCGAACGTCCTGCCGAGCAGCGAGTTGTACTGGAGTGTAGCAAACGCTTCCAAGTTGTCTGAGGGGAAAGAGGCCATTGCTGTGGTGTGAACGGCCTTCTCTGCCACTCTTTCGGAGCACAGTGCTCTCTGGGCAGGCAGGCTAGTTCCTAGAGCAGAAGCATTTGAACAGACGTCTGCCCTGGTATACTTCCTACATCCGCACATCGAGTGCATCTTTCCTACGCTCCAGGCACCCACACGGTGCACAGAACTCCTCCTGATGGCGAGACAGAAGACGCAACATTTCTTCTAGGGGGCTCGTGAGGGGCGAGGCCTCTTGAGGAGTTGGACCCTCGAATGCCGCTGAAACCACTGAGGTTGATTGCCACGTTATGTTAGCGACACACTGAGAGCATTTCAGGTTCATGGAACCCCGTGCAGTGCGCCACGAGAGAAGAAAACGCAGATGCTGCCTTGACAGGGTTAGATTGAATTGCCTCTGTCCCCCCTCCGGAAACTAACTTTCCCAGAGCCAGCACAGCTTCACGTCCCGAGCAGCGTTTTCTGCTGTGTGCCAGGATACATGAAAGGAAACCTGGGGACGCTGGGAGGCTCTGAGCTGTACGCGGCTTGCCAAAGCTTCTAGACCCTTCAGGGGTCAGTGTGGCCCTTCTGGAGAGTGACACAGCATGTTTCCTAATGGAAACCTAGTGTTACATTTCGGGGACTTTCTGCACAACCTTCCTCAGCCGCCTAGCTGGATGTCCTTGCCCAGAAGCGGCAGTTGCCAAGGAGTTCTTTCCCAGGAGCTCGTGAGACAGCATACCATGCAGAACCGCAGAGAAGGAGACCAGCCTTTCTCCGGGTTCTCAGAGGTTCGCTTTTCTGCCTTTGAGCCTCTGAACTCAGAGATCCAGTCAGCTCCCAATGATACTTTAGAACTGTAGTATTGAAGGTCTCTCTGCCATCAGCCCCCTGCTCAGCTCCCGTCTCCTAGGTGCATTCAGTGAAGTAGCATCCACTCTGCAGCCTCCCGCACCATGTTGTTTAGGAACGGCACATTTCCTCTTCGTAAAGAAATCTTTTCTTGCAGCCTGCCTGGCCCGAGCTCCTATTCCTTTTCCGAAGGCCGAGTTCGGCATAGCCCTGCAATGACCCCTTCCCTCAAGGCCGGACACATCTCTGAAAGACTATACTCCATGGGTCCCCATTCATTACATCTTACCTCCCATGAAACACAAAGGAGTTGTAGCGTGATGGGAGGAAACAACGGCCTCCTTCTCCTTCTCGGAATACCCCGTTGCCCAAGGTTACGGGCCTTGTCCAGAAGCAACAGTTGCCCAGGATTTCTTTGCTTTGAGCTCGTGAGACAGCATATCATGTAGGACCGCCGAGAAGGAGACCTGCCTCTCTCTGGTTTGGAAGAGGTTAGCTTTTCTACTCAGCCTTGGAGCACAAAGACCCAGCCAATTCCCAAGGACAGTTTCGAAGGTTACTGGTGCAGGTCTCTCTGCGCTTAGCCCACCGTTCAGCTACAGTCTGTAAAGTGCATTCAGGGAAGAGCAAGAAAGTCTCCAACGCCCCGCGTCTTGTGGGGAAGGAACAGCACATTCTCTCCTCAGTGAAGACGTCCTTTCTTGCAGACTGCCAGGCTGGGACTCCTCTTCCGTCTCAGACCACCGAGTTTGGCATAGCGTTGAAATGACCCCTTCCCTCAACGCCGTAGGCATCTCTTCAAGAACATAAACCCTGTGTGCCCATTCGTTATACCTCACCGCCCTAAGAAACACCGAAGAGCTGTGGCTGGATGGTAGGAAACAGTGGCCGTAGTGTCCTTCGATCAATATCCCGTTCCAAAGGCCCCCCCGTGAAAATCTCTTGCTTTCGAGGGCCTAGGGCATTCCAAGGGCTGCCAAACACAGCTCAAGGAGGCGAAATAAGAGAAGCAGAACTTGCTCCTGAGAAACTCGTACATACACTGAACCCAAAGCGTGCCTCTTCGTGGAGACCGAAGGCCTCCCCAGCTCAGATTCTGGGCCCTGGAACACAGTGCTAACCGCTGCCTTCAAGGAGAGGTAGGCAAGGAATGTTTTCACGTCTCGCCTGCCTCTCAGGGCCTGTTCAGCTTGAGTGGAAAATATCCACAGCCTGCCCGAACGTCCTGCCGAGCAGCGAGTTGTACTGGAGTGTAGCAAACGCTTCCAAGTTGTCTGAGGGGAAAGAGGCCATTGCTGTGGTGTGAACGGCCTTCTCTGCCACTCTTTCGGAGCACAGTGCTCTCTGGGCAGGCAGGCTAGTTCCTAGAGCAGAAGCATTTGAACAGACGTCTGCCCTGGTATACTTCCTACATCCGCACATCGAGTGCATCTTTCCTACGCTCCAGGCACCCACACGGTGCACAGAACTCCTCCTGATGGCGAGACAGAAGACGCAACATTTCTTCTAGGGGGCTCGTGAGGGGCGAGGCCTCTTGAGGAGTTGGACCCTCGAATGCCGCTGAAACCACTGAGGTTGATTGCCACGTTATGTTAGCGACACACTGAGAGCATTTCAGGTTCATGGAACCCCGTGCAGTGCGCCACGAGAGAAGAAAACGCAGATGCTGCCTTGACAGGGTTAGATTGAATTGCCTCTGTCCCCCCTCCGGAAACTAACTTTCCCAGAGCCAGCACAGCTTCACGTCCCGAGCAGCGTTTTCTGCTGTGTGCCAGGATACATGAAAGGAAACCTGGGGACGCTGGGAGGCTCTGAGCTGTACGCGGCTTGCCAAAGCTTCTAGACCCTTCAGGGGTCAGTGTGGCCCTTCTGGAGAGTGACACAGCATGTTTCCTAATGGAAACCTAGTGTTACATTTCGGGGACTTTCTGCACAACCTTCCTCAGCCGCCTAGCTGGATGTCCTTGCCCAGAAGCGGCAGTTGCCAAGGAGTTCTTTCCCAGGAGCTCGTGAGACAGCATACCATGCAGAACCGCAGAGAAGGAGACCAGCCTTTCTCCGGGTTCTCAGAGGTTCGCTTTTCTGCCTTTGAGCCTCTGAACTCAGAGATCCAGTCAGCTCCCAATGATACTTTAGAACTGTAGTATTGAAGGTCTCTCTGCCATCAGCCCCCTGCTCAGCTCCCGTCTCCTAGGTGCATTCAGTGAAGTAGCATCCACTCTGCAGCCTCCCGCACCATGTTGTTTAGGAACGGCACATTTCCTCTTCGTAAAGAAATCTTTTCTTGCAGCCTGCCTGGCCCGAGCTCCTATTCCTTTTCCGAAGGCCGAGTTCGGCATAGCCCTGCAATGACCCCTTCCCTCAAGGCCGGACACATCTCTGAAAGACTATACTCCATGGGTCCCCATTCATTACATCTTACCTCCCATGAAACACAAAGGAGTTGTAGCGTGATGGGAGGAAACAACGGCCTCCTTCTCCTTCTCGGAATACCCCGTTGCCCAAGGTTACGGGCCTTGTCCAGAAGCAACAGTTGCCCAGGATTTCTTTGCTTTGAGCTCGTGAGACAGCATATCATGTAGGACCGCCGAGAAGGAGACCTGCCTCTCTCTGGTTTGGAAGAGGTTAGCTTTTCTACTCAGCCTTGGAGCACAAAGACCCAGCCAATTCCCAAGGACAGTTTCGAAGGTTACTGGTGCAGGTCTCTCTGCGCTTAGCCCACCGTTCAGCTACAGTCTGTAAAGTGCATTCAGGGAAGAGCAAGAAAGTCTCCAACGCCCCGCGTCTTGTGGGGAAGGAACAGCACATTCTCTCCTCAGTGAAGACGTCCTTTCTTGCAGACTGCCAGGCTGGGACTCCTCTTCCGTCTCAGACCACCGAGTTTGGCATAGCGTTGAAATGACCCCTTCCCTCAACGCCGTAGGCATCTCTTCAAGAACATAAACCCTGTGTGCCCATTCGTTATACCTCACCGCCCTAAGAAACACCGAAGAGCTGTGGCTGGATGGTAGGAAACAGTGGCCGTAGTGTCCTTCGATCAATATCCCGTTCCAAAGGCCCCCCCGTGAAAATCTCTTGCTTTCGAGGGCCTAGGGCATTCCAAGGGCTGCCAAACACAGCTCAAGGAGGCGAAATAAGAGAAGCAGAACTTGCTCCTGAGAAACTCGTACATACACTGAACCCAAAGCGTGCCTCTTCGTGGAGACCGAAGGCCTCCCCAGCTCAGATTCTGGGCCCTGGAACACAGTGCTAACCGCTGCCTTCAAGGAGAGGTAGGCAAGGAATGTTTTCACGTCTCGCCTGCCTCTCAGGGCCTGTTCAGCTTGAGTGGAAAATATCCACAGCCTGCCCGAACGTCCTGCCGAGCAGCGAGTTGTACTGGAGTGTAGCAAACGCTTCCAAGTTGTCTGAGGGGAAAGAGGCCATTGCTGTGGTGTGAACGGCCTTCTCTGCCACTCTTTCGGAGCACAGTGCTCTCTGGGCAGGCAGGCTAGTTCCTAGAGCAGAAGCATTTGAACAGACGTCTGCCCTGGTATACTTCCTACATCCGCACATCGAGTGCATCTTTCCTACGCTCCAGGCACCCACACGGTGCACAGAACTCCTCCTGATGGCGAGACAGAAGACGCAACATTTCTTCTAGGGGGCTCGTGAGGGGCGAGGCCTCTTGAGGAGTTGGACCCTCGAATGCCGCTGAAACCACTGAGGTTGATTGCCACGTTATGTTAGCGACACACTGAGAGCATTTCAGGTTCATGGAACCCCGTGCAGTGCGCCACGAGAGAAGAAAACGCAGATGCTGCCTTGACAGGGTTAGATTGAATTGCCTCTGTCCCCCCTCCGGAAACTAACTTTCCCAGAGCCAGCACAGCTTCACGTCCCGAGCAGCGTTTTCTGCTGTGTGCCAGGATACATGAAAGGAAACCTGGGGACGCTGGGAGACTCTGAGCTGTACGCGGCTTGCCAAAGCTTCTAGACCCTTCAGGGGTCAGTGTGGCCCTTCTGGAGAGTGACACAGCATGTTTCCTAATGGAAACCTAGTGTTACATTTCGGGGACTTTCTGCACAACCTTCCTCAGCCGCCTAGCTGGATGTCCTTGCCCAGAAGCGGCAGTTGCCAAGGAGTTCTTTCCCAGGAGCTCGTGAGACAGCATACCATGCAGAACCGCAGAGAAGGAGACCAGCCTTTCTCCGGGTTCTCAGAGGTTCGCTTTTCTGCCTTTGAGCCTCTGAACTCAGAGATCCAGTCAGCTCCCAATGATACTTTAGAACTGTAGTATTGAAGGTCTCTCTGCCATCAGCCCCCTGCTCAGCTCCCGTCTCCTAGGTGCATTCAGTGAAGTAGCATCCACTCTGCAGCCTCCCGCACCATGTTGTTTAGGAACGGCACATTTCCTCTTCGTAAAGAAATCTTTTCTTGCAGCCTGCCTGGCCCGAGCTCCTATTCCTTTTCCGAAGGCCGAGTTCGGCATAGCCCTGCAATGACCCCTTCCCTCAAGGCCGGACACATCTCTGAAAGACTATACTCCATGGGTCCCCATTCATTACATCTTACCTCCCATGAAACACAAAGGAGTTGTAGCGTGATGGGAGGAAACAACGGCCTCCTTCTCCTTCTCGGAATACCCCGTTGCCCAAGGTTACGGGCCTTGTCCAGAAGCAACAGTTGCCCAGGATTTCTTTGCTTTGAGCTCGTGAGACAGCATATCATGTAGGACCGCCGAGAAGGAGACCTGCCTCTCTCTGGTTTGGAAGAGGTTAGCTTTTCTACTCAGCCTTGGAGCACAAAGACCCAGCCAATTCCCAAGGACAGTTTCGAAGGTTACTGGTGCAGGTCTCTCTGCGCTTAGCCCACCGTTCAGCTACAGTCTGTAAAGTGCATTCAGGGAAGAGCAAGAAAGTCTCCAACGCCCCGCGTCTTGTGGGGAAGGAACAGCACATTCTCTCCTCAGTGAAGACGTCCTTTCTTGCAGACTGCCAGGCTGGGACTCCTCTTCCGTCTCAGACCACCGAGTTTGGCATAGCGTTGAAATGACCCCTTCCCTCAACGCCGTACGCATCTCTTCAAGAACATAAACCCTGTGTGCCCATTCGTTATACCTCACCGCCCTAAGAAACACCGAAGAGCTGTGGCTGGATGGTAGGAAACAGTGGCCGTAGTGTCCTTCGATCAATATCCCGTTCCAAAGGCCCCCCCGTGAAAATCTCTTGCTTTCGAGGGCCTAGGGCATTCCAAGGGCTGCCAAACACAGCTCAAGGAGGCGAAATAAGAGAAGCAGAACTTGCTCCTGAGAAACTCGTACATACACTGAACCCAAAGCGTGCCTCTTCGTGGAGACCGAAGGCCTCCCCAGCTCAGATTCTGGGCCCTGGAACACAGTGCTAACCGCTGCCTTCAAGGAGAGGTAGGCAAGGAATGTTTTCACGTCTCGCCTGCCTCTCAGGGCCTGTTCAGCTTGAGTGGAAAATATCCACAGCCTGCCCGAACGTCCTGCCGAGCAGCGAGTTGTACTGGAGTGTAGCAAACGCTTCCAAGTTGTCTGAGGGGAAAGAGGCCATTGCTGTGGTGTGAACGGCCTTCTCTGCCACTCTTTCGGAGCACAGTGCTCTCTGGGCAGGCAGGCTAGTTCCTAGAGCAGAAGCATTTGAACAGACGTCTGCCCTGGTATACTTCCTACATCCGCACATCGAGTGCATCTTTCCTACGCTCCAGGCACCCACACGGTGCACAGAACTCCTCCTGATGGCGAGACAGAAGACGCAACATTTCTTCTAGGGGGCTCGTGAGGGGCGAGGCCTCTTGAGGAGTTGGACCCTCGAATGCCGCTGAAACCACTGAGGTTGATTGCCACGTTATGTTAGCGACACACTGAGAGCATTTCAGGTTCATGGAACCCCGTGCAGTGCGCCACGAGAGAAGAAAACGCAGATGCTGCCTTGACAGGGTTAGATTGAATTGCCTCTGTCCCCCCTCCGGAAACTAACTTTCCCAGAGCCAGCACAGCTTCACGTCCCGAGCAACGTTTTCTGCTGTGTGCCAGGATACATGAAAGGAAACCTGGGGACGCTGGGAGGCTCTGAGCTGTACGCGGCTTGCCAAAGCTTCTAGACCCTTCAGGGGTCAGTGTGGCCCTTCTGGAGAGTGACACAGCATGTTTCCTAATGGAAACCTAGTGTTACATTTCGGGGACTTTCTGCACAACCTTCCTCAGCCGCCTAGCTGGATGTCCTTGCCCAGAAGCGGCAGTTGCCAAGGAGTTCTTTCCCAGGAGCTCGTGAGACAGCATACCATGCAGAACCGCAGAGGAGGAGACCAGCCTTTCTCCGGGTTCTCAGAGGTTCGCTTTTCTGCCTTTGAGCCTCTGAAGTCAGAGATCCAGTCAGCTCCCAATGATACTTTAGAACTGTAGTATTGAAGGTCTCTCTGCCATCAGCCCCCTGCTCAGCTCCCGTCTCCTAGGTGCATTCAGTGAAGTAGCATCCACTCTGCAGCCTCCCGCACCATGTTGTTTAGGAACGGCACATTTCCTCTTCGTAAAGAAATCTTTTCTTGCAGCCTGCCTGGCCCGAGCTCCTATTCCTTTTCCGAAGGCCGAGTTCGGCATAGCCCTGCAATGACCCCTTCCCTCAAGGCCGGACACATCTCTGAAAGACTATACTCCATGGGTCCCCATTCATTACATCTTACCTCCCATGAAACACAAAGGAGTTGTAGCGTGATGGGAGGAAACAACGGCCTCCTTCTCCTTCTCGGAATACCCCGTTGCCCAAGGTTACGGGCCTTGTCCAGAAGCAACAGTTGCCCAGGATTTCTTTGCTTTGAGCTCGTGAGACAGCATATCATGTAGGACCGCCGAGAAGGAGACCTGCCTCTCTCTGGTTTGGAAGAGGTTAGCTTTTCTACTCAGCCTTGGAGCACAAAGACCCAGCCAATTCCCAAGGACAGTTTCGAAGGTTACTGGTGCAGGTCTCTCTGCGCTTAGCCCACCGTTCAGCTACAGTCTGTAAAGTGCATTCAGGGAAGAGCAAGAAAGTCTCCAACGCCCCGCGTCTTGTGGGGAAGGAACAGCACATTCTCTCCTCAGTGAAGACGTCCTTTCTTGCAGACTGCCAGGCTGGGACTCCTCTTCCGTCTCAGACCACCGAGTTTGGCATAGCGTTGAAATGACCCCTTCCCTCAACGCCGTAGGCATCTCTTCAAGAACATAAACCCTGTGTGCCCATTCGTTATACCTCACCGCCCTAAGAAACACCGAAGAGCTGTGGCTGGATGGTAGGAAACAGTGGCCGTAGTGTCCTTCGATCAATATCCCGTTCCAAAGGCCCCCCCGTGAAAATCTCTTGCTTTCGAGGGCCTAGGGCATTCCAAGGGCTGCCAAACACAGCTCAAGGAGGCGAAATAAGAGAAGCAGAACTTGCTCCTGAGAAACTCGTACATACACTGAACCCAAAGCGTGCCTCTTCGTGGAGACCGAAGGCCTCCCCAGCTCAGATTCTGGGCCCTGGAACACAGTGCTAACCGCTGCCTTCAAGGAGAGGTAGGCAAGGAATGTTTTCACGTCTCGCCTGCCTCTCAGGGCCTGTTCAGCTTGAGTGGAAAATATCCACAGCCTGCCCGAACGTCCTGCCGAGCAGCGAGTTGTACTGGAGTGTAGCAAACGCTTCCAAGTTGTCTGAGGGGAAAGAGGCCATTGCTGTGGTGTGAACGGCCTTCTCTGCCACTCTTTCGGAGCACAGTGCTCTCTGGGCAGGCAGGCTAGTTCCTAGAGCAGAAGCATTTGAACAGACGTCTGCCCTGGTATACTTCCTACATCCGCACATCGAGTGCATCTTTCCTACGCTCCAGGCACCCACACGGTGCACAGAACTCCTCCTGATGGCGAGACAGAAGACGCAACATTTCTTCTAGGGGGCTCGTGAGGGGCGAGGCCTCTTGAGGAGTTGGACCCTCGAATGCCGCTGAAACCACTGAGGTTGATTGCCACGTTATGTTAGCGACACACTGAGAGCATTTCAGGTTCATGGAACCCCGTGCAGTGCGCCACGAGAGAAGAAAACGCAGATGCTGCCTTGACAGGGTTAGATTGAATTGCCTCTGTCCCCCCTCCGGAAACTAACTTTCCCAGAGCCAGCACAGCTTCACGTCCCGAGCAGCGTTTTCTGCTGTGTGCCAGGATACATGAAAGGAAACCTGGGGACGCTGGGAGGCTCTGAGCTGTACGCGGCTTGCCAAAGCTTCTAGACCCTTCAGGGGTCAGTGTGGCCCTTCTGGAGAGTGACACAGCATGTTTCCTAATGGAAACCTAGTGTTACATTTCGGGGACTTTCTGCACAACCTTCCTCAGCCGCCTAGCTGGATGTCCTTGCCCAGAAGCGGCAGTTGCCAAGGAGTTCTTTCCCAGGAGCTCGTGAGACAGCATACCATGCAGAACCGCAGAGAAGGAGACCAGCCTTTCTCCGGGTTCTCAGAGGTTCGCTTTTCTGCCTTTGAGCCTCTGAAGTCAGAGATCCAGTCAGCTCCCAATGATACTTTAGAACTGTAGTATTGAAGGTCTCTCTGCCATCAGCCCCCTGCTCAGCTCCCGTCTCCTAGGTGCATTCAGTGAAGTAGCATCCACTCTGCAGCCTCCCGCACCATGTTGTTTAGGAACGGCACATTTCCTCTTCGTAAAGAAATCTTTTCTTGCAGCCTGCCTGGCCCGAGCTCCTATTCCTTTTCCGAAGGCCGAGTTCGGCATAGCCCTGCAATGACCCCTTCCCTCAAGGCCGGACACATCTCTGAAAGACTATACTCCATGGGTCCCCATTCATTACATCTTACCTCCCATGAAACACAAAGGAGTTGTAGCGTGATGGGAGGAAACAACGGCCTCCTTCTCCTTCTCGGAATACCCCGTTGCCCAAGGTTACGGGCCTTGTCCAGAAGCAACAGTTGCCCAGGATTTCTTTGCTTTGAGCTCGTGAGACAGCATATCATGTAGGACCGCCGAGAAGGAGACCTGCCTCTCTCTGGTTTGGAAGAGGTTAGCTTTTCTACTCAGCCTTGGAGCACAAAGACCCAGCCAATTCCCAAGGACAGTTTCGAAGGTTACTGGTGCAGGTCTCTCTGCGCTTAGCCCACCGTTCAGCTACAGTCTGTAAAGTGCATTCAGGGAAGAGCAAGAAAGTCTCCAACGCCCCGCGTCTTGTGGGGAAGGAACAGCACATTCTCTCCTCAGTGAAGACGTCCTTTCTTGCAGACTGCCAGGCTGGGACTCCTCTTCCGTCTCAGACCACCGAGTTTGGCATAGCATTGAAATGACCCCTTCCCTCAACGCCGTACGCATCTCTTCAAGAACATAAACCCTGTGTGCCCATTCGTTATACCTCACCGCCCTAAGAAACACCGAAGAGCTGTGGCTGGATGGTAGGAAACAGTGGCCGTAGTGTCCTTCGATCAATATCCCGTTCCAAAGGCCCCCCCGTGAAAATCTCTTGCTTTCGAGGGCCTAGGGCATTCCAAGGGCTGCCAAACACAGCTCAAGGAGGCGAAATAAGAGAAGCAGAACTTGCTCCTGAGAAACTCGTACATACACTGAACCCAAAGCGTGCCTCTTCGTGGAGACCGAAGGCCTCCCCAGCTCAGATTCTGGGCCCTGGAACACAGTGCTAACCGCTGCCTTCAAGGAGAGGTAGGCAAGGAATGTTTTCACGTCTCGCCTGCCTCTCAGGGCCTGTTCAGCTTGAGTGGAAAATATCCACAGCCTGCCCGAACGTCCTGCCGAGCAGCGAGTTGTACTGGAGTGTAGCAAACGCTTCCAAGTTGTCTGAGGGGAAAGAGGCCATTGCTGTGGTGTGAACGGCCTTCTCTGCCACTCTTTCGGAGCACAGTGCTCTCTGGGCAGGCAGGCTAGTTCCTAGAGCAGAAGCATTTGAACAGACGTCTGCCCTGGTATACTTCCTACATCCGCACATCGAGTGCATCTTTCCTACGCTCCAGGCACCCACACGGTGCACAGAACTCCTCCTGATGGCGAGACAGAAGACGCAACATTTCTTCTAGGGGGCTCGTGAGGGGCGAGGCCTCTTGAGGAGTTGGACCCTCGAATGCCGCTGAAACCACTGAGGTTGATTGCCACGTTATGTTAGCGACACACTGAGAGCATTTCAGGTTCATGGAACCCCGTGCAGTGCGCCACGAGAGAAGAAAACGCAGATGCTGCCTTGACAGGGTTAGATTGAATTGCCTCTGTCCCCCCTCCGGAAACTAACTTTCCCAGAGCCAGCACAGCTTCACGTCCCGAGCAGCGTTTTCTGCTGTGTGCCAGGATACATGAAAGGAAACCTGGGGACGCTGGGAGGCTCTGAGCTGTACGCGGCTTGCCAAAGCTTCTAGACCCTTCAGGGGTCAGTGTGGCCCTTCTGGAGAGTGACACAGCATGTTTCCTAATGGAAACCTAGTGTTACATTTCGGGGACTTTCTGCACAACCTTCCTCAGCCGCCTAGCTGGATGTCCTTGCCCAGAAGCGGCAGTTGCCAAGGAGTTCTTTCCCAGGAGCTCGTGAGACAGCATACCATGCAGAACCGCAGAGAAGGAGACCAGCCTTTCTCCGGGTTCTCAGAGGTTCGCTTTTCTGCCTTTGAGCCTCTGAAGTCAGAGATCCAGTCAGCTCCCAATGATACTTTAGAACTGTAGTATTGAAGGTCTCTCTGCCATCAGCCCCCTGCTCAGCTCCCGTCTCCTAGGTGCATTCAGTGAAGTAGCATCCACTCTGCAGCCTCCCGCACCATGTTGTTTAGGAACGGCACATTTCCTCTTCGTAAAGAAATCTTTTCTTGCAGCCTGCCTGGCCCGAGCTCCTATTCCTTTTCCGAAGGCCGAGTTCGGCATAGCCCTGCAATGACCCCTTCCCTCAAGGCCGGACACATCTCTGAAAGACTATACTCCATGGGTCCCCATTCATTACATCTTACCTCCCATGAAACACAAAGGAGTTGTAGCGTGATGGGAGGAAACAACGGCCTCCTTCTCCTTCTCGGAATACCCCGTTGCCCAAGGTTACGGGCCTTGTCCAGAAGCAACAGTTGCCCAGGATTTCTTTGCTTTGAGCTCGTGAGACAGCATATCATGTAGGACCGCCGAGAAGGAGACCTGCCTCTCTCTGGTTTGGAAGAGGTTAGCTTTTCTACTCAGCCTTGGAGCACAAAGACCCAGCCAATTCCCAAGGACAGTTTCGAAGGTTACTGGTGCAGGTCTCTCTGCGCTTAGCCCACCGTTCAGCTACAGTCTGTAAAGTGCATTCAGGGAAGAGCAAGAAAGTCTCCAACGCCCCGCGTCTTGTGGGGAAGGAACAGCACATTCTCTCCTCAGTGAAGACGTCCTTTCTTGCAGACTGCCAGGCTGGGACTCCTCTTCCGTCTCAGACCACCGAGTTTGGCATAGCGTTGAAATGACCCCTTCCCTCAACGCCGTACGCATCTCTTCAAGAACATAAACCCTGTGTGCCCATTCGTTATACCTCACCGCCCTAAGAAACACCGAAGAGCTGTGGCTGGATGGTAGGAAACAGTGGCCGTAGTGTCCTTCGATCAATATCCCGTTCCAAAGGCCCCCCCGTGAAAATCTCTTGCTTTCGAGGGCCTAGGGCATTCCAAGGGCTGCCAAACACAGCTCAAGGAGGCGAAATAAGAGAAGCAGAACTTGCTCCTGAGAAACTCGTACATACACTGAACCCAAAGCGTGCCTCTTCGTGGAGACCGAAGGCCTCCCCAGCTCAGATTCTGGGCCCTGGAACACAGTGCTAACCGCTGCCTTCAAGGAGAGGTAGGCAAGGAATGTTTTCACGTCTCGCCTGCCTCTCAGGGCCTGTTCAGCTTGAGTGGAAAATATCCACAGCCTGCCCGAACGTCCTGCCGAGCAGCGAGTTGTACTGGAGTGTAGCAAACGCTTCCAAGTTGTCTGAGGGGAAAGAGGCCATTGCTGTGGTGTGAACGGCCTTCTCTGCCACTCTTTCGGAGCACAGTGCTCTCTGGGCAGGCAGGCTAGTTCCTAGAGCAGAAGCATTTGAACAGACGTCTGCCCTGGTATACTTCCTACATCCGCACATCGAGTGCATCTTTCCTACGCTCCAGGCACCCACACGGTGCACAGAACTCCTCCTGATGGCGAGACAGAAGACGCAACATTTCTTCTAGGGGGCTCGTGAGGGGCGAGGCCTCTTGAGGAGTTGGACCCTCGAATGCCGCTGAAACCACTGAGGTTGATTGCCACGTTATGTTAGCGACACACTGAGAGCATTTCAGGTTCATGGAACCCCGTGCAGTGCGCCACGAGAGAAGAAAACGCAGATGCTGCCTTGACAGGGTTAGATTGAATTGCCTCTGTCCCCCCTCCGGAAACTAACTTTCCCAGAGCCAGCACAGCTTCACGTCCCGAGCAGCGTTTTCTGCTGTGTGCCAGGATACATGAAAGGAAACCTGGGGACGCTGGGAGGCTCTGAGCTGTACGCGGCTTGCCAAAGCTTCTAGACCCTTCAGGGGTCAGTGTGGCCCTTCTGGAGAGTGACACAGCATGTTTCCTAATGGAAACCTAGTGTTACATTTCGGGGACTTTCTGCACAACCTTCCTCAGCCGCCTAGCTGGATGTCCTTGCCCAGAAGCGGCAGTTGCCAAGGAGTTCTTTCCCAGGAGCTCGTGAGACAGCATACCATGCAGAACCGCAGAGAAGGAGACCAGCCTTTCTCCGGGTTCTCAGAGGTTCGCTTTTCTGCCTTTGAGCCTCTGAAGTCAGAGATCCAGTCAGCTCCCAATGATACTTTAGAACTGTAGTATTGAAGGTCTCTCTGCCATCAGCCCCCTGCTCAGCTCCCGTCTCCTAGGTGCATTCAGTGAAGTAGCATCCACTCTGCAGCCTCCCGCACCATGTTGTTTAGGAACGGCACATTTCCTCTTCGTAAAGAAATCTTTTCTTGCAGCCTGCCTGGCCCGAGCTCCTATTCCTTTTCCGAAGGCCGAGTTCGGCATAGCCCTGCAATGACCCCTTCCCTCAAGGCCGGACACATCTCTGAAAGACTATACTCCATGGGTCCCCATTCATTACATCTTACCTCCCATGAAACACAAAGGAGTTGTAGCGTGATGGGAGGAAACAACGGCCTCCTTCTCCTTCTCGGAATACCCCGTTGCCCAAGGTTACGGGCCTTGTCCAGAAGCAACAGTTGCCCAGGATTTCTTTGCTTTGAGCTCGTGAGACAGCATATCATGTAGGACCGCCGAGAAGGAGACCTGCCTCTCTCTGGTTTGGAAGAGGTTAGCTTTTCTACTCAGCCTTGGAGCACAAAGACCCAGCCAATTCCCAAGGACAGTTTCGAAGGTTACTGGTGCAGGTCTCTCTGCGCTTAGCCCACCGTTCAGCTACAGTCTGTAAAGTGCATTCAGGGAAGAGCAAGAAAGTCTCCAACGCCCCGCGTCTTGTGGGGAAGGAACAGCACATTCTCTCCTCAGTGAAGACGTCCTTTCTTGCAGACTGCCAGGCTGGGACTCCTCTTCCGTCTCAGACCACCGAGTTTGGCATAGCGTTGAAATGACCCCTTCCCTCAACGCCGTACGCATCTCTTCAAGAACATAAACCCTGTGTGCCCATTCGTTATACCTCACCGCCCTAAGAAACACCGAAGAGCTGTGGCTGGATGGTAGGAAACAGTGGCCGTAGTGTCCTTCGATCAATATCCCGTTCCAAAGGCCCCCCCGTGAAAATCTCTTGCTTTCGAGGGCCTAGGGCATTCCAAGGGCTGCCAAACACAGCTCAAGGAGGCGAAATAAGAGAAGCAGAACTTGCTCCTGAGAAACTCGTACATACACTGAACCCAAAGCGTGCCTCTTCGTGGAGACCGAAGGCCTCCCCAGCTCAGATTCTGGGCCCTGGAACACAGTGCTAACCGCTGCCTTCAAGGAGAGGTAGGCAAGGAATGTTTTCACGTCTCGCCTGCCTCTCAGGGCCTGTTCAGCTTGAGTGGAAAATATCCACAGCCTGCCCGAACGTCCTGCCGAGCAGCGAGTTGTACTGGAGTGTAGCAAACGCTTCCAAGTTGTCTGAGGGGAAAGAGGCCATTGCTGTGGTGTGAACGGCCTTCTCTGCCACTCTTTCGGAGCACAGTGCTCTCTGGGCAGGCAGGCTAGTTCCTAGAGCAGAAGCATTTGAACAGACGTCTGCCCTGGTATACTTCCTACATCCGCACATCGAGTGCATCTTTCCTACGCTCCAGGCACCCACACGGTGCACAGAACTCCTCCTGATGGCGAGACAGAAGACGCAACATTTCTTCTAGGGGGCTCGTGAGGGGCGAGGCCTCTTGAGGAGTTGGACCCTCGAATGCCGCTGAAACCACTGAGGTTGATTGCCACGTTATGTTAGCGACACACTGAGAGCATTTCAGGTTCATGGAACCCCGTGCAGTGCGCCACGAGAGAAGAAAACGCAGATGCTGCCTTGACAGGGTTAGATTGAATTGCCTCTGTCCCCCCTCCGGAAACTAACTTTCCCAGAGCCAGCACAGCTTCACGTCCCGAGCAACGTTTTCTGCTGTGTGCCAGGATACATGAAAGGAAACCTGGGGACGCTGGGAGACTCTGAGCTGTACGCGGCTTGCCAAAGCTTCTAGACCCTTCAGGGGTCAGTGTGGCCCTTCTGGAGAGTGACACAGCATGTTTCCTAATGGAAACCTAGTGTTACATTTCGGGGACTTTCTGCACAACCTTCCTCAGCCGCCTAGCTGGATGTCCTTGCCCAGAAGCGGCAGTTGCCAAGGAGTTCTTTCCCAGGAGCTCGTGAGACAGCATACCATGCAGAACCGCAGAGAAGGAGACCAGCCTTTCTCCGGGTTCTCAGAGGTTCGCTTTTCTGCCTTTGAGCCTCTGAAGTCAGAGATCCAGTCAGCTCCCAATGATACTTTAGAACTGTAGTATTGAAGGTCTCTCTGCCATCAGCCCCCTGCTCAGCTCCCGTCTCCTAGGTGCATTCAGTGAAGTAGCATCCACTCTGCAGCCTCCCGCACCATGTTGTTTAGGAACGGCACATTTCCTCTTCGTAAAGAAATCTTTTCTTGCAGCCTGCCTGGCCCGAGCTCCTATTCCTTTTCCGAAGGCCGAGTTCGGCATAGCCCTGCAATGACCCCTTCCCTCAAGGCCGGACACATCTCTGAAAGACTATACTCCATGGGTCCCCATTCATTACATCTTACCTCCCATGAAACACAAAGGAGTTGTAGCGTGATGGGAGGAAACAACGGCCTCCTTCTCCTTCTCGGAATACCCCGTTGCCCAAGGTTACGGGCCTTGTCCAGAAGCAACAGTTGCCCAGGATTTCTTTGCTTTGAGCTCGTGAGACAGCATATCATGTAGGACCGCCGAGAAGGAGACCTGCCTCTCTCTGGTTTGGAAGAGGTTAGCTTTTCTACTCAGCCTTGGAGCACAAAGACCCAGCCAATTCCCAAGGACAGTTTCGAAGGTTACTGGTGCAGGTCTCTCTGCGCTTAGCCCACCGTTCAGCTACAGTCTGTAAAGTGCATTCAGGGAAGAGCAAGAAAGTCTCCAACGCCCCGCGTCTTGTGGGGAAGGAACAGCACATTCTCTCCTCAGTGAAGACGTCCTTTCTTGCAGACTGCCAGGCTGGGACTCCTCTTCCGTCTCAGACCACCGAGTTTGGCATAGCGTTGAAATGACCCCTTCCCTCAACGCCGTAGGCATCTCTTCAAGAACATAAACCCTGTGTGCCCATTCGTTATACCTCACCGCCCTAAGAAACACCGAAGAGCTGTGGCTGGATGGTAGGAAACAGTGGCCGTAGTGTCCTTCGATCAATATCCCGTTCCAAAGGCCCCCCCGTGAAAATCTCTTGCTTTCGAGGGCCTAGGGCATTCCAAGGGCTGCCAAACACAGCTCAAGGAGGCGAAATAAGAGAAGCAGAACTTGCTCCTGAGAAACTCGTACATACACTGAACCCAAAGCGTGCCTCTTCGTGGAGACCGAAGGCCTCCCCAGCTCAGATTCTGGGCCCTGGAACACAGTGCTAACCGCTGCCTTCAAGGAGAGGTAGGCAAGGAATGTTTTCACGTCTCGCCTGCCTCTCAGGGCCTGTTCAGCTTGAGTGGAAAATATCCACAGCCTGCCCGAACGTCCTGCCGAGCAGCGAGTTGTACTGGAGTGTAGCAAACGCTTCCAAGTTGTCTGAGGGGAAAGAGGCCATTGCTGTGGTGTGAACGGCCTTCTCTGCCACTCTTTCGGAGCACAGTGCTCTCTGGGCAGGCAGGCTAGTTCCTAGAGCAGAAGCATTTGAACAGACGTCTGCCCTGGTATACTTCCTACATCCGCACATCGAGTGCATCTTTCCTACGCTCCAGGCACCCACACGGTGCACAGAACTCCTCCTGATGGCGAGACAGAAGACGCAACATTTCTTCTAGGGGGCTCGTGAGGGGCGAGGCCTCTTGAGGAGTTGGACCCTCGAATGCCGCTGAAACCACTGAGGTTGATTGCCACGTTATGTTAGCGACACACTGAGAGCATTTCAGGTTCATGGAACCCCGTGCAGTGCGCCACGAGAGAAGAAAACGCAGATGCTGCCTTGACAGGGTTAGATTGAATTGCCTCTGTCCCCCCTCCGGAAACTAACTTTCCCAGAGCCAGCACAGCTTCACGTCCCGAGCAACGTTTTCTGCTGTGTGCCAGGATACATGAAAGGAAACCTGGGGACGCTGGGAGACTCTGAGCTGTACGCGGCTTGCCAAAGCTTCTAGACCCTTCAGGGGTCAGTGTGGCCCTTCTGGAGAGTGACACAGCATGTTTCCTAATGGAAACCTAGTGTTACATTTCGGGGACTTTCTGCACAACCTTCCTCAGCCGCCTAGCTGGATGTCCTTGCCCAGAAGCGGCAGTTGCCAAGGAGTTCTTTCCCAGGAGCTCGTGAGACAGCATACCATGCAGAACCGCAGAGAAGGAGACCAGCCTTTCTCCGGGTTCTCAGAGGTTCGCTTTTCTGCCTTTGAGCCTCTGAACTCAGAGATCCAGTCAGCTCCCAATGATACTTTAGAACTGTAGTATTGAAGGTCTCTCTGCCATCAGCCCCCTGCTCAGCTCCCGTCTCCTAGGTGCATTCAGTGAAGTAGCATCCACTCTGCAGCCTCCCGCACCATGTTGTTTAGGAACGGCACATTTCCTCTTCGTAAAGAAATCTTTTCTTGCAGCCTGCCTGGCCCGAGCTCCTATTCCTTTTCCGAAGGCCGAGTTCGGCATAGCCCTGCAATGACCCCTTCCCTCAAGGCCGGACACATCTCTGAAAGACTATACTCCATGGGTCCCCATTCATTACATCTTACCTCCCATGAAACACAAAGGAGTTGTAGCGTGATGGGAGGAAACAACGGCCTCCTTCTCCTTCTCGGAATACCCCGTTGCCCAAGGTTACGGGCCTTGTCCAGAAGCAACAGTTGCCCAGGATTTCTTTGCTTTGAGCTCGTGAGACAGCATATCATGTAGGACCGCCGAGAAGGAGACCTGCCTCTCTCTGGTTTGGAAGAGGTTAGCTTTTCTACTCAGCCTTGGAGCACAAAGACCCAGCCAATTCCCAAGGACAGTTTCGAAGGTTACTGGTGCAGGTCTCTCTGCGCTTAGCCCACCGTTCAGCTACAGTCTGTAAAGTGCATTCAGGGAAGAGCAAGAAAGTCTCCAACGCCCCGCGTCTTGTGGGGAAGGAACAGCACATTCTCTCCTCAGTGAAGACGTCCTTTCTTGCAGACTGCCAGGCTGGGACTCCTCTTCCGTCTCAGACCACCGAGTTTGGCATAGCGTTGAAATGACCCCTTCCCTCAACGCCGTAGGCATCTCTTCAAGAACATAAACCCTGTGTGCCCATTCGTTATACCTCACCGCCCTAAGAAACACCGAAGAGCTGTGGCTGGATGGTAGGAAACAGTGGCCGTAGTGTCCTTCGATCAATATCCCGTTCCAAAGGCCCCCCCGTGAAAATCTCTTGCTTTCGAGGGCCTAGGGCATTCCAAGGGCTGCCAAACACAGCTCAAGGAGGCGAAATAAGAGAAGCAGAACTTGCTCCTGAGAAACTCGTACATACACTGAACCCAAAGCGTGCCTCTTCGTGGAGACCGAAGGCCTCCCCAGCTCAGATTCTGGGCCCTGGAACACAGTGCTAACCGCTGCCTTCAAGGAGAGGTAGGCAAGGAATGTTTTCACGTCTCGCCTGCCTCTCAGGGCCTGTTCAGCTTGAGTGGAAAATATCCACAGCCTGCCCGAACGTCCTGCCGAGCAGCGAGTTGTACTGGAGTGTAGCAAACGCTTCCAAGTTGTCTGAGGGGAAAGAGGCCATTGCTGTGGTGTGAACGGCCTTCTCTGCCACTCTTTCGGAGCACAGTGCTCTCTGGGCAGGCAGGCTAGTTCCTAGAGCAGAAGCATTTGAACAGACGTCTGCCCTGGTATACTTCCTACATCCGCACATCGAGTGCATCTTTCCTACGCTCCAGGCACCCACACGGTGCACAGAACTCCTCCTGATGGCGAGACAGAAGACGCAACATTTCTTCTAGGGGGCTCGTGAGGGGCGAGGCCTCTTGAGGAGTTGGACCCTCGAATGCCGCTGAAACCACTGAGGTTGATTGCCACGTTATGTTAGCGACACACTGAGAGCATTTCAGGTTCATGGAACCCCGTGCAGTGCGCCACGAGAGAAGAAAACGCAGATGCTGCCTTGACAGGGTTAGATTGAATTGCCTCTGTCCCCCCTCCGGAAACTAACTTTCCCAGAGCCAGCACAGCTTCACGTCCCGAGCAGCGTTTTCTGCTGTGTGCCAGGATACATGAAAGGAAACCTGGGGACGCTGGGAGGCTCTGAGCTGTACGCGGCTTGCCAAAGCTTCTAGACCCTTCAGGGGTCAGTGTGGCCCTTCTGGAGAGTGACACAGCATGTTTCCTAATGGAAACCTAGTGTTACATTTCGGGGACTTTCTGCACAACCTTCCTCAGCCGCCTAGCTGGATGTCCTTGCCCAGAAGCGGCAGTTGCCAAGGAGTTCTTTCCCAGGAGCTCGTGAGACAGCATACCATGCAGAACCGCAGAGAAGGAGACCAGCCTTTCTCCGGGTTCTCAGAGGTTCGCTTTTCTGCCTTTGAGCCTCTGAAGTCAGAGATCCAGTCAGCTCCCAATGATACTTTAGAACTGTAGTATTGAAGGTCTCTCTGCCATCAGCCCCCTGCTCAGCTCCCGTCTCCTAGGTGCATTCAGTGAAGTAGCATCCACTCTGCAGCCTCCCGCACCATGTTGTTTAGGAACGGCACATTTCCTCTTCGTAAAGAAATCTTTTCTTGCAGCCTGCCTGGCCCGAGCTCCTATTCCTTTTCCGAAGGCCGAGTTCGGCATAGCCCTGCAATGACCCCTTCCCTCAAGGCCGGACACATCTCTGAAAGACTATACTCCATGGGTCCCCATTCATTACATCTTACCTCCCATGAAACACAAAGGAGTTGTAGCGTGATGGGAGGAAACAACGGCCTCCTTCTCCTTCTCGGAATACCCCGTTGCCCAAGGTTACGGGCCTTGTCCAGAAGCAACAGTTGCCCAGGATTTCTTTGCTTTGAGCTCGTGAGACAGCATATCATGTAGGACCGCCGAGAAGGAGACCTGCCTCTCTCTGGTTTGGAAGAGGTTAGCTTTTCTACTCAGCCTTGGAGCACAAAGACCCAGCCAATTCCCAAGGACAGTTTCGAAGGTTACTGGTGCAGGTCTCTCTGCGCTTAGCCCACCGTTCAGCTACAGTCTGTAAAGTGCATTCAGGGAAGAGCAAGAAAGTCTCCAACGCCCCGCGTCTTGTGGGGAAGGAACAGCACATTCTCTCCTCAGTGAAGACGTCCTTTCTTGCAGACTGCCAGGCTGGGACTCCTCTTCCGTCTCAGACCACCGAGTTTGGCATAGCGTTGAAATGACCCCTTCCCTCAACGCCGTAGGCATCTCTTCAAGAACATAAACCCTGTGTGCCCATTCGTTATACCTCACCGCCCTAAGAAACACCGAAGAGCTGTGGCTGGATGGTAGGAAACAGTGGCCGTAGTGTCCTTCGATCAATATCCCGTTCCAAAGGCCCCCCCGTGAAAATCTCTTGCTTTCGAGGGCCTAGGGCATTCCAAGGGCTGCCAAACACAGCTCAAGGAGGCGAAATAAGAGAAGCAGAACTTGCTCCTGAGAAACTCGTACATACACTGAACCCAAAGCGTGCCTCTTCGTGGAGACCGAAGGCCTCCCCAGCTCAGATTCTGGGCCCTGGAACACAGTGCTAACCGCTGCCTTCAAGGAGAGGTAGGCAAGGAATGTTTTCACGTCTCGCCTGCCTCTCAGGGCCTGTTCAGCTTGAGTGGAAAATATCCACAGCCTGCCCGAACGTCCTGCCGAGCAGCGAGTTGTACTGGAGTGTAGCAAACGCTTCCAAGTTGTCTGAGGGGAAAGAGGCCATTGCTGTGGTGTGAACGGCCTTCTCTGCCACTCTTTCGGAGCACAGTGCTCTCTGGGCAGGCAGGCTAGTTCCTAGAGCAGAAGCATTTGAACAGACGTCTGCCCTGGTATACTTCCTACATCCGCACATCGAGTGCATCTTTCCTACGCTCCAGGCACCCACACGGTGCACAGAACTCCTCCTGATGGCGAGACAGAAGACGCAACATTTCTTCTAGGGGGCTCGTGAGGGGCGAGGCCTCTTGAGGAGTTGGACCCTCGAATGCCGCTGAAACCACTGAGGTTGATTGCCACGTTATGTTAGCGACACACTGAGAGCATTTCAGGTTCATGGAACCCCGTGCAGTGCGCCACGAGAGAAGAAAACGCAGATGCTGCCTTGACAGGGTTAGATTGAATTGCCTCTGTCCCCCCTCCGGAAACTAACTTTCCCAGAGCCAGCACAGCTTCACGTCCCGAGCAGCGTTTTCTGCTGTGTGCCAGGATACATGAAAGGAAACCTGGGGACGCTGGGAGGCTCTGAGCTGTACGCGGCTTGCCAAAGCTTCTAGACCCTTCAGGGGTCAGTGTGGCCCTTCTGAGAGTGACACAGCATGTTTCCTAATGGAAACCTAGTGTTACATTTCGGGGACTTTCTGCACAACCTTCCTCAGCCGCCTAGCTGGATGTCCTTGCCCAGAAGCGGCAGTTGCCAAGGAGTTCTTTCCCAGGAGCTCGTGAGACAGCATACCATGCAGAACCGCAGAGAAGGAGACCAGCCTTTCTCCGGGTTCTCAGAGGTTCGCTTTTCTGCCTTTGAGCCTCTGAAGTCAGAGATCCAGTCAGCTCCCAATGATACTTTAGAACTGTAGTATTGAAGGTCTCTCTGCCATCAGCCCCCTGCTCAGCTCCCGTCTCCTAGGTGCATTCAGTGAAGTAGCATCCACTCTGCAGCCTCCCGCACCATGTTGTTTAGGAACGGCACATTTCCTCTTCGTAAAGAAATCTTTTCTTGCAGCCTGCCTGGCCCGAGCTCCTATTCCTTTTCCGAAGGCCGAGTTCGGCATAGCCCTGCAATGACCCCTTCCCTCAAGGCCGGACACATCTCTGAAAGACTATACTCCATGGGTCCCCATTCATTACATCTTACCTCCCATGAACACAAAGGAGTTGTAGCGTGATGGGAGGAAACAACGGCCTCCTTCTCCTTCTCGGAATACCCCGTTGCCCAAGGTTACGGGCCTTGTCCAGAAGCAACAGTTGCCCAGGATTTCTTTGCTTTGAGCTCGTGAGACAGCATATCATGTAGGACCGCCGAGAAGGAGACCTGCCTCTCTCTGGTTTGGAAGAGGTTAGCTTTTCTACTCAGCCTTGGAGCACAAAGACCCAGCCAATTCCCAAGGACAGTTTCGAAGGTTACTGGTGCAGGTCTCTCTGCGCTTAGCCCACCGTTCAGCTACAGTCTGTAAAGTGCATTTCAGGGAAGAGCAAGAAAGTCTCCAACGCCCCGCGTCTTGTGGGGAAGGAACAGCACATTCTCTCCTCAGTGAAGACGTCCTTTCTTGCAGACTGCCAGGCTGGGACTCCTCTTCCGTCTCAGACCACCGAGTTTGGCATAGCGTTGAAATGACCCCTTCCCTCAACGCCGTACGCATCTCTTCAAGAACATAAACCCTGTGTGCCCATTCGTTATACCTCACCGCCTAAGAAACACCGAAGAGCTGTGGCTGGATGGTAGGAAACAGTGGCCGTAGTGTCCTTCGATCAATATCCCGTTCCAAAGGCCCCCCCGTGAAAATCTCTTGCTTTCGAGGGCCTAGGGCATTCCAAGGGCTGCCAAACACAGCTCAAGGAGGCGAAATAAGAGAAGCAGAACTTGCTCCTGAGAAACTCGTACATACACTGAACCCAAAGCGTGCCTCTTCGTGGAGACCGAAGGCCTCCCCAGCTCAGATTCTGGGCCCTGGAACACAGTGCTAACCGCTGCCTTCAAGGAGAGGTAGGCAAGGAATGTTTTCACGTCTCGCCTGCCTCTCAGGGCCTGTTCAGCTTGAGTGGAAAATATCCACAGCCTGCCCGAACGTCCTGCCGAGCAGCGAGTTGTACTGGAGTGTAGCAAACGCTTCCAAGTTGTCTGAGGGGAAAGAGGCCATTGCTGTGGTGTGAACGGCCTTCTCTGCCACTCTTTCGGAGCACAGTGCTCTCTGGGCAGGCAGGCTAGTTCCTAGAGCAGAAGCATTTGAACAGACGTCTGCCCTGGTATACTTCCTACATCCGCACATCGAGTGCATCTTTCCTACGCTCCAGGCACCCCACACGGTGCACAGAACTCCTCCTGATGGCGAGACAGAAGACGCAACATTTCTTCTAGGGGGCTCGTGAGGGGCGAGGCCTCTTGAGGAGTTGGACCCTCGAATGCCGCTGAAACCACTGAGGTTGATTGCCACGTTATGTTAGCGACACACTGAGAGCATTTCAGGTTCATGGAACCCCGTGCAGTGCGCCACGAGAGAAGAAAACGCAGATGCTGCCTTGACAGGGTTAGATTGAATTGCCTCTGTCCCCCTCCGGAAACTAACTTTCCCAGAGCCAGCACAGCTTCACGTCCCGAGCAGCGTTTTCTGCTGTGTGCCAGGATACATGAAAGGAAACCTGGGGACGCTGGGAGGCTCTGAGCTGTACGCGGCTTGCCAAAGCTTCTAGACCCTTCAGGGGTCAGTGTGGCCCTTCTGGAGAGTGACACAGCATGTTTCCTAATGGAAACCTAGTGTTACATTTCGGGGACTTTCTGCACAACCTTCCTCAGCCGCCTAGCTGGATGTCCTTGCCCAGAAGCGGCAGTTGCCAAGGAGTTCTTTCCCAGGAGCTCGTGAGACAGCATACCATGCAGAACCGCAGAGAAGGAGACCAGCCTTTCTCCGGGTTCTCAGAGGTTCGCTTTTCTGCCTTTGAGCCTCTGAAGTCAGAGATCCAGTCAGCTCCCAATGATACTTTAGAACTGTAGTATTGAAGGTCTCTCTGCCATCAGCCCCCTGCTCAGCTCCCGTCTCCTAGGTGCATTCAGTGAAGTAGCATCCACTCTGCAGCCTCCCGCACCATGTTGTTTAGGAACGGCACATTTCCTCTTCGTAAAGAAATCTTTTCTTGCAGCCTGCCTGGCCCGAGCTCCTATTCCTTTTCCGAAGGCCGAGTTCGGCATAGCCCTGCAATGACCCCTTCCCTCAAGGCCGGACACATCTCTGAAAGACTATACTCCATGGGTCCCCATTCATTACATCTTACCTCCCATGAAACACAAAGGAGTTGTAGCGTGATGGGAGGAAACAACGGCCTCCTTCTCCTTCTCGGAATACCCCGTTGCCCAAGGTTACGGGCCTTGTCCAGAAGCAACAGTTGCCCAGGATTTCTTTGCTTTGAGCTCGTGAGACAGCATATCATGTAGGACCGCCGAGAAGGAGACCTGCCTCTCTCTGGTTTGGAAGAGGTTAGCTTTTCTACTCAGCCTTGGAGCACAAAGACCCAGCCAATTCCCAAGGACAGTTTCGAAGGTTACTGGTGCAGGTCTCTCTGCGCTTAGCCCACCGTTCAGCTACAGTCTGTAAAGTGCATTCAGGGAAGAGCAAGAAAGTCTCCAACGCCCCGCGTCTTGTGGGGAAGGAACAGCACATTCTCTCCTCAGTGAAGACGTCCTTTCTTGCAGACTGCCAGGCTGGGACTCCTCTTCCGTCTCAGACCACCGAGTTTGGCATAGCGTTGAAATGACCCCTTCCCTCAACGCCGTACGCATCTCTTCAAGAACATAAACCCTGTGTGCCCATTCGTTATACCTCACCGCCCTAAGAAACACCGAAGAGCTGTGGCTGGATGGTAGGAAACAGTGGCCGTAGTGTCCTTCGATCAATATCCCGTTCCAAAGGCCCCCCCGTGAAAATCTCTTGCTTTCGAGGGCCTAGGGCATTCCAAGGGCTGCCAAACACAGCTCAAGGAGGCGAAATAAGAGAAGCAGAACTTGCTCCTGAGAAACTCGTACATACACTGAACCAAAGCGTGCCTCTTCGTGGAGACCGAAGGCCTCCCCAGCTCAGATTCTGGGCCCTGGAACACAGTGCTAACCGCTGCCTTCAAGGAGAGGTAGGCAAGGAATGTTTTCACGTCTCGCCTGCCTCTCAGGGCCTGTTCAGCTTGAGTGGAAAATATCCACAGCCTGCCCGAACGTCCTGCCGAGCAGCGAGTTGTACTGGAGTGTAGCAAACGCTTCCAAGTTGTCTGAGGGGAAAGAGGCCATTGCTGTGGTGTGAACGGCCTTCTCTGCCACTCTTTCGGAGCACAGTGCTCTCTGGGCAGGCAGGCTAGTTCCTAGAGCAGAAGCATTTGAACAGACGTCTGCCCTGGTATACTTCCTACATCCGCACATCGAGTGCATCTTTCCTACGCTCCAGGCACCCCAAGACGGTGCACAGAACTCCTCCTGATGGCGAGACAGAAGACGCAACATTTCTTCTAGGGGGCTCGTGAGGGGCGAGGCCTCTTGAGGAGTTGGACCCTCGAATGCCGCTGAAACCACTGAGGTTGATTGCCACGTTATGTTAGCGACACACTGAGAGCATTTCAGGTTCATGGAACCCCGTGCAGTGCGCCACGAGAGAAGAAAACGCAGATGCTGCCTTGACAGGGTTAGATTGAATTGCCTCTGTCCCCCCTCCGGAAACTAACTTTCCCAGAGCCAGCACAGCTTCACGTCCCGAGCAGCGTTTTCTGCTGTGTGCCAGGATACATGAAAGGAAACCTGGGGACGCTGGGAGGCTCTGAGCTGTACGCGGCTTGCCAAAGCTTCTAGACCCTTCAGGGGTCAGTGTGGCCCTTCTGGAGAGTGACACAGCATGTTTCCTAATGGAAACCTAGTGTTACATTTCGGGGACTTTCTGCACAACCTTCCTCAGCCGCCTAGCTGGATGTCCTTGCCAGAAGCGGCAGTTGCCAAGGAGTTCTTTCCCAGGAGCTCGTGAGACAGCATACCATGCAGAACCGCAGAGAAGGAGACCAGCCTTTCTCCGGGTTCTCAGAGGTTCGCTTTTCTGCCTTTGAGCCTCTGAAGTCAGAGATCCAGTCAGCTCCCAATGATACTTTAGAACTGTAGTATTGAAGGTCTCTCTGCCATCAGCCCCCTGCTCAGCTCCCGTCTCCTAGGTGCATTCAGTGAAGTAGCATCCACTCTGCAGCCTCCCGCACCATGTTGTTTAGGAACGGCACATTTCCTCTTCGTAAAGAAATCTTTTCTTGCAGCCTGCCTGGCCCGAGCTCCTATTCCTTTTCCGAAGGCCGAGTTCGGCATAGCCCTGCAATGACCCCTTCCCTCAAGGCCGGACACATCTCTGAAAGACTATACTCCATGGGTCCCCATTCATTACATCTTACCTCCCATGAAACACAAAGGAGTTGTAGCGTGATGGGAGGAAACAACGGCCTCCTTCTCCTTCTCGGAATACCCCGTTGCCCAAGGTTACGGGGCCTTGTCCAGAAGCAACAGTTGCCCAGGATTTCTTTGCTTTGAGCTCGTGAGACAGCATATCATGTAGGACCGCCGAGAAGGAGACCTGCCTCTCTCTGGTTTGGAAGAGGTTAGCTTTTCTACTCAGCCTTGGAGCACAAAGACCCAGCCAATTCCAAGGACAGTTTCGAAGGTTACTGGTGCAGGTCTCTCTGCGCTTAGCCCACCGTTCAGCTACAGTCTGTAAAGTGCATTCAGGGAAGAGCAAGAAAGTCTCCAACGCCCCGCGTCTTGTGGGGAAGGAACAGCACATTCTCTCCTCAGTGAAGACGTCCTTTCTTGCAGACTGCCAGGCTGGGACTCCTCTTCCGTCTCAGACCACCGAGTTTGGCATAGCGTTGAAATGACCCCTTCCCTCAACGCCGTACGCATCTCTTCAAGAACATAAACCCTGTGTGCCCATTCGTTATACCTCACCGCCCTAAGAAACACCGAAGAGCTGTGGCTGGATGGTAGGAAACAGTGGCCGTAGTGTCCTTCGATCAATATCCCGTTCCAAAGGCCCCCCCGTGAAAATCTCTTGCTTTCGAGGGCCTAGGGCATTCCAAGGGCTGCCAAACACAGCTCAAGGAGGCGAAATAAGAGAAGCAGAACTTGCTCCTGAGAAACTCGTACATACACTGAACCCAAAGCGTGCCTCTTCGTGGAGACCGAAGGCCTCCCCAGCTCAGATTCTGGGCCCTGGAACACAGTGCTAACCGCTGCCTTCAAGGAGAGGTAGGCAAGGAATGTTTTCACGTCTCGCCTGCCTCTCAGGGCCTGTTCAGCTTGAGTGGAAAATATCCACAGCCTGCCCGAACGTCCTGCCGAGCAGCGAGTTGTACTGGAGTGTAGCAAACGCTTCCAAGTTGTCTGAGGGGAAAGAGGCCATTGCTGTGGTGTGAACGGCCTTCTCTGCCACTCTTTCGGAGCACAGTGCTCTCTGGGCAGGCAGGCTAGTTCCTAGAGCAGAAGCATTTGAACAGACGTCTGCCCTGGTATACTTCCTACATCCGCACATCGAGTGCATCTTTCCTACGCTCCAGGCACCCACACGGTGCACAGAACTCCTCCTGATGGCGAGACAGAAGACGCAACATTTCTTCTAGGGGGCTCGTGAGGGGCGAGGCCTCTTGAGGAGTTGGACCCTCGAATGCCGCTGAAACCACTGAGGTTGATTGCCACGTTATGTTAGCGACACACTGAGAGCATTTCAGGTTCATGGAACCCCGTGCAGTGCGCCACGAGAGAAGAAAACGCAGATGCTGCCTTGACAGGGTTAGATTGAATTGCCTCTGTCCCCCCTCCGGAAACTAACTTTCCCAGAGCCAGCACAGCTTCACGTCCCGAGCAGCGTTTTCTGCTGTGTGCCAGGATACATGAAAGGAAACCTGGGGACGCTGGGAGGCTCTGAGCTGTACGCGGCTTGCCAAAGCTTCTAGACCCTTCAGGGGTCAGTGTGGCCCTTCTGGAGAGTGACACAGCATGTTTCCTAATGGAACCTAGTGTTACATTTCGGGGACTTTCTGCACAACCTTCCTCAGCCGCCTAGCTGGATGTCCTTGCCCAGAAGCGGCAGTTGCCAAGGAGTTCTTTCCCAGGAGCTCGTGAGACAGCATACCATGCAGAACCGCAGAGAAGGAGACCAGCCTTTCTCCGGGTTCTCAGAGGTTCGCTTTTCTGCCTTTGAGCCTCTGAAGTCAGAGATCCAGTCAGCTCCCAATGATACTTTAGAACTGTAGTATTGAAGGTCTCTCTGCCATCAGCCCCCTGCTCAGCTCCCGTCTCCTAGGTGCATTCAGTGAAGTAGCATCCACTCTGCAGCCTCCCGCACCATGTTGTTTAGGAACGGCACATTTCCTCTTCGTAAGAAATCTTTTCTTGCAGCCTGCCTGGCCCGAGCTCCTATTCCTTTTCCGAAGGCCGAGTTCGGCATAGCCCTGCAATGACCCCTTCCCTCAAGGCCGACACATCTCTGAAAGACTATACTCCATGGGTCCCCATTCATTACATCTTACCTCCCATGAAACACAAAGGAGTTGTAGCGTGATGGGAGGAAACAACGGCCTCCCTTCTCCTTCTCGGAATACCCCGTTGCCCAAGGTTACGGGCCTTGTCCAGAAGCAACAGTTGCCCAGGATTTCTTTGCTTTGAGCTCGTGAGACAGCATATCATGTAGGACCGCCGAGAAGGAGACCTGCCTCTCTCTGGTTTGGAAGAGGTTAGCTTTTCTACTCAGCCTTGGAGCACAAAGACCCAGCCAATTCCCAAGGACAGTTTCGAAGGTTACTGGTGCAGGTCTCTCTGCGCTTAGCCCACCGTTCAGCTACAGTCTGTAAAGTGCATTCAGGGAAGAGCAAGAAAGTCTCCAACGCCCCGCGTCTTGTGGGGAAGGAACAGCACATTCTCTCCTCAGTGAAGACGTCCTTTCTTGCAGACTGCCAGGCTGGGACTCCTCTTCCGTCTCAGACCACCGAGTTTGGCATAGCGTTGAAATGACCCCTTCCCTCAACGCCGTAGGCATCTCTTCAAGAACATAAACCCTGTGTGCCCATTCGTTATACCTCACCGCCCTAAGAAACACCGAAGAGCTGTGGCTGGATGGTAGGAAACAGTGGCCGTAGTGTCCTTCGATCAATATCCCGTTCCAAAGGCCCCCCCGTGAAAATCTCTTGCTTTCGAGGGCCTAGGGCATTCCAAGGGCTGCCAAACACAGCTCAAGGAGGCGAAATAAGAGAAGCAGAACTTGCTCCTGAGAAACTCGTACATACACTGAACCCAAAGCGTGCCTCTTCGTGGAGACCGAAGGCCTCCCCAGCTCAGATTCTGGGCCCTGGAACACAGTGCTAACCGCTGCCTTCAAGGAGAGGTAGGCAAGGAATGTTTTCACGTCTCGCCTGCCTCTCAGGGCCTGTTCAGCTTGAGTGGGAAAATATCACAGCCTGCCCGAACGTCCTGCCGAGCAGCGAGTTGTACTGGAGTGTAGCAAACGCTTCCAAGTTGTCTGAGGGGAAAGAGGCCATTGCTGTGGTGTGAACGGCCTTCTCTGCCACTCTTTCGGAGCACAGTGCTCTCTGGGCAGGCAGGCTAGTTCCTAGAGCAGAAGCATTTGAACAGACGTCTGCCCTGGTATACTTCCTACATCCGCACATCGAGTGCATCTTTCCTACGCTCCAGGCACCCACACGGTGCACAGAACTCCTCCTGATGGCGAGACAGAAGACGCAACATTTCTTCTAGGGGGCTCGTGAGGGGCGAGGCCTCTTGAGGAGTTGGGACCCTCGAATGCCGCTGAAACCACTGAGGTTGATTGCCACGTTATGTTAGCGACACACTGAGAGCATTTCAGGTTCATGGAACCCCGTGCAGTGCGCCACGAGAGAAGAAAACGCAGATGCTGCCTTGACAGGGTTAGATTGAATTGCCTCTGTCCCCCCTCCGGAAACTAACTTTCCCAGAGCCAGCACAGCTTCACGTCCCGAGCAGCGTTTTCTGCTGTGTGCCAGGATACATGAAAGGAACCTGGGGACGCTGGGAGGCTCTGAGCTGTACGCGGCTTGCCAAAGCTTCTAGACCCTTCAGGGGTCAGTGTGGCCCTTCTGGAGAGTGACACAGCATGTTTCCTAATGGAAACCTAGTGTTACATTTCGGGGACTTTCTGCACAACCTTCCTCAGCCGCCTAGCTGGATGTCCTTGCCCAGAAGCGGCAGTTGCCAAGGAGTTCTTTCCAGGAGCTCGTGAGACAGCATACCATGCAGAACCGCAGAGAAGGAGACCAGCCTTTCTCCGGGTTCTCAGAGGTTCGCTTTTCTGCCTTTGAGCCTCTGAACTCAGAGATCCAGTCAGCTCCCAATGATACTTTAGAACTGTAGTATTGAAGGTCTCTCTGCCATCAGCCCCCTGCTCAGCTCCGTCTCCTAGGTGCATTCAGTGAAGTAGCATCCACTCTGCAGCCTCCCGCACCATGTTGTTTAGGAACGGCACATTTCCTCTTCGTAAAGAAATCTTTTCTTGCAGCCTGCCTGGCCCGAGCTCCTATTCCTTTTCCGAAGGCCGAGTTCGGCATAGCCCTGCAATGACCCCTTCCCTCAAGGCCGGACACATCTCTGAAAGACTATACTCCATGGGTCCCCATTCATTACATCTTACCTCCCATGAAACACAAAGGAGTTGTAGCGTGATGGGAGGAAACAACGGCCTCCTTCTCCTTCTCGGAATACCCCGTTGCCCAAGGTTACGGGCCTTGTCCAGAAGCAACAGTTGCCCAGGATTTCTTTGCTTTGAGCTCGTGAGACAGCATATCATGTAGGACCGCCGAGAAGGAGACCTGCCTCTCTCTGGTTTGGAAGAGGTTAGCTTTTCTACTCAGCCTTGGAGCACAAAGACCCAGCCAATTCCCAAGGACAGTTTCGAAGGTTACTGGTGCAGGTCTCTCTGCGCTTAGCCCACCGTTCAGCTACAGTCTGTAAAGTGCATTCAGGGAAGAGCAAGAAAAGTCTCCAACGCCCCGCGTCTTGTGGGGAAGGAACAGCACATTCTCTCCTCAGTGAAGACGTCCTTTCTTGCAGACTGCCAGGCTGGGACTCCTCTTCCGTCTCAGACCACCGAGTTTGGCATAGCGTTGAAATGACCCCTTCCCTCAACGCCGTACGCATCTCTTCAAGAACATAAACCCTGTGTGCCCATTCGTTATACCTCACCGCCCTAAGAAACACCGAAGAGCTGTGGCTGGATGGTAGGAAACAGTGGCCGTAGTGTCCTTCGATCAATATCCCGTTCCAAAGGCCCCCCGTGAAAATCTCTTGCTTTCGAGGGCCTAGGGCATTCCAAGGGCTGCCAAACACAGCTCAAGGAGGCGAAATAAGAGAAGCAGAACTTGCTCCTGAGAAACTCGTACATACACTGAACCCAAAGCGTGCCTCTTCGTGGAGACCGAAGGCCTCCCCAGCTCAGATTCTGGGCCTGGAACACAGTGCTAACCGCTGCCTTCAAGGAGAGGTAGGCAAGGAATGTTTTCACGTCTCGCCTGCCTCTCAGGGCCTGTTCAGCTTGAGTGGAAAATATCCACAGCCTGCCCGAACGTCCTGCCGAGCAGCGAGTTGTACTGGAGTGTAGCAAACGCTTCCAAGTTGTCTGAGGGGAAAGAGGCCATTGCTGTGGTGTGAACGGCCTTCTCTGCCACTCTTTCGGAGCACAGTGCTCTCTGGGCAGGGCAGGCTAGTTCCTAGAGCAGAAGCATTTGAACAGACGTCTGCCCTGGTATACTTCCTACATCCGCACATCGAGTGCATCTTTCCTACGCTCCAGGCACCCACACGGTGCACAGAACTCCTCCTGATGGCGAGACAGAAGACGCAACATTTCTTCTAGGGGGCTCGTGAGGGGCGAGGCCTCTTGAGGAGTTGGACCCTCGAATGCCGCTGAAACCACTGAGGTTGATTGCCACGTTATGTTAGCGACACACTGAGAGCATTTCAGGTTCATGGAACCCCGTGCAGTGCGCCACGAGAGAAGAAAACGCAGATGCTGCCTTGACAGGGTTAGATTGAATTGCCTCTGTCCCCCCTCCGGAAACTAACTTTCCCAGAGCCAGCACAGCTTCACGTCCCGAGCAGCGTTTCTGCTGTGTGCCAGGATACATGAAAGGAACCTGGGGACGCTGGGAGGCTCTGAGCTGTACGCGGCTTGCCCAAAGCTTCTAGGACCCTTCAGGGGTCAGTGTGGCCCTTCTGGAGAGTGACACAGCATGTTTCCTAATGGAAACCTAGTGTTACATTTCGGGGACTTTCTGCACAACCTTCCTCAGCCGCCTAGCTGGATGTCCTTGCCCAGAAGCGGCAGTTGCCAAGGAGTTCTTTCCCAGGAGCTCGTGAGACAGCATACCATGCAGGAACCGCAGAGAAGGAGACAGCCTTTCTCCGGGTTCTCAGAGGTTCGCTTTTCTGCCTTTGAGCCTCTGAACTCAGAGATCCAGTCAGCTCCCAATGATACTTTAGAACTGTAGTATTGAAGGTCTCTCTGCCATCAGCCCCTGCTCAGCTCCCGTCTCCTAGGTGCATTCAGTGAAGTAGCATCCACTCTGCAGCCTCCCGCACCATGTTGTTTAGGAACGGCACATTTCCTCTTCGTAAAGAAATCTTTTCTTGCAGCCTGCCTGGCCCGAGCTCCTATTCCTTTTCCGAAGGCCGAGTTCGGCATAGCCCTGCAATGACCCCTTCCCTCAAGGCCGGACACATCTCTGAAAGACTATACTCCATGGGTCCCCATTCATTACATCTTACCTCCCATGAAACACAAAGGAGTTGTAGCGTGATGGGAGGGAAACAACGGCCTCCTTCTCCTTCTCGGAATACCCCGTTGCCCCAAGGTTACGGGCCTTGTCCAGAAGCAACAGTTGCCCAGGATTTCTTTGCTTTTGAGCTCGTGAGACAGCATATCATGTAGGACCGCCGAGAAGGAGACCTGCCTCTCTCTGGTTTGGAAGAGGTTAGCTTTTCTACTCAGCCTTGGAGCACAAAGACCCAGCCAATTCCCAAGGACAGTTTCGAAAGGTTACTGGTGCAGGTCTCTCTGCGCTTAGCCCACCGTTCAGCTACAGTCTGTAAAGTGCATTCCAGGGAAGAGCAAGAAAGTCTCCAACGCCCCGCGTCTTGTGGGGAAGGAACAGCACATTCTCTCCTCAGTGAAGACGTCCTTTCTTGCAGACTGCCAGGCTGGGACTCCTCTTCCGTCTCAGACCACCGAGTTTGGGGCATAGCGTTGAATGACCCCTTCCCTCAACGCCGTACGCATCTCTTCAAGAACATAAACCCTGTGTGCCCATTCGTTATACCTCACCGCCTAAGAAACACCGAAGAGCTGTGGCTGGATGGTAGGAAACAGTGGCCGTAGTGTCCTTCGATCAATATCCCGTTCCAAAGGCCCCCCCGTGAAAATCTCTTGCTTTCGAGGGGCCTAGGGCATTCCAAGGGCTGCCAAACACAGCTCAAGGAGGCGAAATAAGAGAAGCAGAACTTGCTCCTGAGAAACTCGTACATACACTGAACCCAAAGCGTGGCCTCTTCGTGGAGACCGAAGGCCTCCCCAGCTCAGATTCTGGGCCCTGGAACACAGTGCTAACCGCTGCCTTCAAGGAGAGGTAGGCAAGGAATGTTTTCACGTCTCGCCTGCCTCTCAGGGCCTGTTCAGCTTGAGTGGAAAATATCCACAGCCTGCCCGAACGTCCTGCCGAGCAGCGAGTTGTACTGGAGTGTAGCAAACGCTTCCAAGTTGTCTGAGGGGAAAGAGGCCATTGCTGTGGTGTGAACGGCCTTCTCTGCCACTCTTTCGGAGCACAGTGCT